>NC_056436.1:9357580-9435080 GCF_018296145.1 Oncorhynchus tshawytscha | reverse complement strand
TGGAGACAGATCTAACTAACTCAGTGGAGACAGATCTAACTAACTCAGTGGAGACAGATCTAACTAACTCAGTGGAGACAGATCTAACTAACTCAGTGGAGACAGATCTATCTAACTCAGTGGAGACAGATCTATCTAACTCAGTGGAGACAGATCTAACTAACTCAGTGGAGACAGATCTAACTAACTCAGTGGAGACAGATCAGTGGAGGCTGGTGAGAGGAGCTATAGGAGGATGGGCTCGTTGTAACGGCTGGAATGGAATATATGAAACAGTATCAAACACACTAAACATATGGAAACCACATGTTAGACTCCGTTCCGTTAATTCCATTACTGTCATTACAATGAGCCCATCCTTCTATAGCTCCTCCCACCATCCTCCCCTGAGAAAGATCTACCTAACTAAAAGAATCTCCAGATTTAGCCATCTCTGTGATCGGGTCTGGTGACTCTTTTGTCTTTAATTTAACACTGAATTAAGGTAAGGTGTACGTTTTCACAAGAGGGCTTCATAAACAAAAAGAGATCATTGCATTGATCCGCAAGATTTAGGAGAGGACAAGCCTACTTTCTGATACGGAACACAGAAATGTGTACTGAATCTCCCACATACCCCCTTAGCGCACCCCGGGTCTTCTCAGATGACCTGCTGGATCTCCTCCATGCTGCTCTGTGGTGCTCTGCTGTGCAGGACCTTCAGTTTGAAGGTGTACTTCCTCATTTAAGAGGTTATTCCAGGACTCCCAGATGTTGGCCCTCCTTTATGAAGGTCCCCCCCCATGTTGGCACTGCACAGGTCTCACAGGCTCTGGGCTGACCAACGGCGCAGCTGCAGGAGGGAGAAGACAGATATATATATATATACATACTGCTGAAGTCGGAAGTTGACATACACTTAGGTTGGAATCATTAAAACTTGTTTTTCAACCACTCAACACGTTTTTTGTTAACAAGCTATAGTTTTGGCAAGTCGGTTAGGACATCTACTTCGTGCATGACACAAGTAATTTTTCCAACAATTGTTTACAAACAAATTAGTTCACTTATAATTCACTGTATCATAATTCCAGTGGGTCAGAAGTTGACATACACTAAGTTGACTGTGCCTTTAAAACTTGTTATGGCTGAGGGCAGTATTGAGTAGCTTGGATGAATAAGGTGCCCAGATTAAACTGTCTGCTACTCAGGCCCAGTTGCTAATATATGCATATTATTAGTCGATTTGAATAAAAAACACTCTGAAGTTTCTAAAACTGTCTGAATGATATCTGTGAGTATAACAGAACTCATATGGCAGGCAAAAAACTGAGAAGCAAATCCAACCAGGAAGTGGGAAATCTGAGGTTTGTAGTTTTTCAACTCTTTGCCTATCGAATACACAGTGTCTATGGGGTCAAATTGCACTTCCTAAGGCTTCCACTAGATGTCAACAGTCCTTAGAACCTTGTTTGAGGCTTCTACTGTGAAGTGGTGGCGAATGAGAGGGGAAGGAGTCAGAGGTCTGCCAGAGAGGCATGAGCAGACCACGCACGTTCACGTTATAGTTAGCTTGAGTTCCATTGCAATTGTATTTATTTTTCATTTTACCTTTATTTAACTAGGCAAGTCAGTTAAGAACAAATTATTATTTTCAATGACGGCCTAGGAACAGTGGGTTAACTGCCTGTTCAGGGGCAGAACGACAGATTTGTACCTTGTCAGCTCGGGGGTTTGAACTTGCAACTTTCCGGTTACTAGTCCAACGCTCCAACCACTAGGCTACTCTGCCGCCCCAATTCTGAAGACAAAGGAATTCTCCGGTTGGAACATTACTGAAGATTTATGTTAAAAACACGCTAAAGATTGTTTCTATACATCGTTTGACATGTTTCTACGGACTGTAACAGAACTTTTTGACTTTTCGTCTGCACCTAGTGATCGCGCGTCATGAATTTGGATTACTGGGCTACACGCGCGAACAAAAAGGAGGTATTTGGACATAAATTATGGACTTTATCAAACAAATCAAACATTTATTGTGGAACTGGGATTCATAGGAATGCATTCTGATGAAGATCATCAAAGGTAAGTTAGCATTATAAATATTATTTCAGACTGCTTAGAGACCTTGGAATTAAGGGCCAGAGCCAGCGTTCGGCAATCAAAGCTGTATCGGAGGCGGCGGAAGGCAGCAGTCAGTGGCTCTGGATGAAGAGGAAAGACCCCAGCTGGGCCCCGAAGTGAGAGGGCCAGGAGGTATGCGGTCAACAATGCTTGACTCAGGGAGGAGGATGCCCCTGCCATGCATAGTCCCATGGGATGTTGGCTATCATCAACAAGGCAACTCCTATGACTAATTGGGAATGGGACGCAAGCGTAGGATTGATCACCCTGTCGCTGGTCGCCTTTGGGGAGGGTGTATAGTGTGAAAGGCCGAAACACCCTAGGAACCAAAAGGTACACTACTGACGATGCGCTCCCCAAATTTCACAAGGCTCACTGTTCATTAACTCTTGGAAGTGCTTGCACAAAGGATAGTAACATCTCATCCTGTGTTCTTGGAATCTGACACTCTGTTGACTACACAACATGGCGGATATCTGTTTGGGTTGTTTTGGTCTCTGAGCGCTGTACTCAGATTATTACATGGTTTGCTTTTTCGGTAAAGCTTTTTTGAAATCTGACACAGCGGTTGCATTAAGGAGAAGTGTATCTATAATTCCATGCATAATAGTTGTATCTTTGATCAATGTTTATTATGAGTATTTCTGTAAATTGATGTGGCTCTCTGCAAAATCACCGGATGTT
Organism: Oncorhynchus tshawytscha; assembly: GCF_018296145.1. Classification (NCBI taxonomy): domain Eukaryota; kingdom Metazoa; phylum Chordata; class Actinopteri; order Salmoniformes; family Salmonidae; genus Oncorhynchus; species Oncorhynchus tshawytscha. The sequence continues at coordinate 9,432,290 of NC_056436.1, read as the reverse complement.
TTAGAACTACTGAACATAACGAGCCAATGTATACTGAGATTGTTTGATAGAAAAATGAACTTTATCGAACAAAACATACATGTAATGTGTAACATGAAGTCCTATGAGTGTCATCTGATGAAGATCATCAAAGGCTGGTGATTAATTTATCTCTATTTCTGCTTTTTGTGACTCCTCTCTTTGGCTGGAAAATTGGCTGTGTTTTTCTTTGACTAGGCACTCACCTAACATTATCGTTTGGTTTGCTTTCGTTGTAAAGCCTTTTTGAAATCGGACACTGTGGTGGGATTAACAAGAAGTGCATCTTTAAAATGGTGTATGTTTGAGGAATTTTAATTGTGGGATTTCTGTTGTTTTGAATTTGGCGCCCTGCACTTTCACTGGCTGTTGTCATATCAATCCCGTTAGCGGGATCTCAGCCCAAAGAGGTTTTAAACAGCATGGGAAATCCCATAAAATAATGGCATGGCATTAGAAGCTTCTGCTAATTGACATCATTTGAGTCAATTGGAGGTGTACCTATAGATGTATTTCAAGGCCTACCTTCAAACTCAGTGTCTCTTTGCTTGACATCATGGGAAAATCAAAAGAAATCAGCCAAGACATCAGAAAAGGTACCACGTTCATCTGTACAAACAATAGTACGCAAGTATAAACACCATGGGACCATGCAGCCGTCATAGCGCTCAGGAAGGAGATGTGTTCTATCTCCTAGAAAGGAATGTACTCTGGTGCGAAAAGTGCAAATCAATCCCAGAACAACAGCTAAAGACCTTGTGAAGATGCTGGGGGATGTGGATGGAAAAGTATCTATATCCGCAGTAAAACAAGTCGTATATCGACATAACCTGAAAGGCCGCTCAGCAAGGAAGACGCCACTGCTCCAAAACCGTCATAAAGAAAGCCAGACTACTGGTTGCAACTGCACATGGGGACAAAGATCGTACTTTTTGGAGAAATTTCCTCTGGTCTGATGAAACAAAAATAGAACTGTTTGGCCATAATGACCATCGTTATGTTTGGAGGAAAAAGGGGGAGGCTTGCAAGCCAAAGAACACCATCCCAACCATAAAGCACGTGGGTTGCAGCATCATGTTGTGGGGGTGCTTTGCTGCAGGAGGGACTGGTGCACTTCACAAAATAGATGGCATCATGAGGGTGGAAAATTATGTGGACATATTGAGGCAACGTCTCAAGTCAGGAAGTTAATGCTTGGTCGCAAATGGATCTTCCAAATGGACAATGACCCCAAGCATACTCCCAAAGTTGTGGCAAAATGGCTCAAGGACAACAAAGTCAATGTATTGGAGTGGCCATCACAAAGCCCTGACCTCAATCCTCTAGAACATTTGACTCAGTTACACCAGCTCTGTCAGGAGGAATGGGCCAAAATTCACCCAACTTCTTGTAGGAAGGTTGTGGAAGGCTACCCGGAACGTTTGACCAATGTTAAACAATTTAAAGGCAATGCTACCAAATACTAATTGAGTGTATGTAAACTTCTGATCCACTGGGAATGTGATGAAAGAAATAAAAGCTGAAATAAATCATTCTCTCTACTATTATTCTGACATTTCACATTTTTTAAATGAAGTGGTGATCCTAACTGACCCAAGACAGGGAATGTTTATTTGGATTAAATGTCAGGAATTGTGAAAAACTGAGTTTAAATGTAATCAGCTAAGGTGTATGAAAACTTCCGACTTTAACTGTATATATAGTACAATAGATGCCATTTAGCAGATAACTTTATCGACTTACAGTCATACATGTACATGTGTTACACATGGGTGGTCCCGGGAATCGAACCAACTATCCAAACGTCATGAGGACCAATAGATGTCTCTGTAATGATCAGTTTGGCAAGTAGTTGACTACTCATCATCGTCGTCATAGTCACCATCCATTATCATTATCGTCATCATCTTTATCATCATCATCATCGTCATAGTCACCATCATGATGATCATTGTCAGCAACAACATCATCGTTATCAAAACAGACTGAGTACCGACACACACATACACATAAACACACATAAACACACACTCTGCACCCACACATAAACACACCCACACACACACACACACACACTTTGGCATATTATCTCCCAAGCACATCGTTGCATCTGAAGGGCCATTAAGTAGAACATGTGCCTGTGTGTGAGTGTGAGTGTGTGTGTGTGTGTGTGTGTGTGTGTGTGTGTGTGTGTGTGTGTGTGTGTGTGTGTGTGTGTGTGTGTGTGTGTGTGTGTGTGTGTGTATGTGCGTGTGTGTGTGAACCAGCTGGTGGAGTTGATAATGCTTATTGAGTGTATCTCTCCTGGGACCAGTGTAATTACAGGGGTGTGAAATGAGCTCCCTTTAACCCTGCCAAAAACAACACACACATCTCCCTCTGTACCCTTCTCTGCCCCGCTATACCCCTCTCTACCCCGCTACACCCCTCTCTACCCCTCTGCACCCCTCTCTACCTTTCTCTACCCCTCTGCACCCCTCTCTATCCCTCTGTACCCCTCTCTCTACCTTTCTCTATACCCCTCCCTACCCCTCTGCACCCCTCTATACCCCTCTCTATCTTTCTCTACCCCTCTGCACCCCTCTCTACATTTCTCTACAACTCTGCACCCCTCTATACCCCTCTGTACCCCTCTGCACCCCTCTCTACCTTTATGTACCCCTCTGCACCCCTCTCTGCCTTTCTGTACCCCTCTGCACCCCTCTCTCTACCTTTCTGTACTCCTCTGCACCCCTCTATACCCCTCTCTACCTTTATGTACCCCTCTGCACCCCTCTGTACCCCTCTGCACCCCTCTATACCCCTCTGCACCCCTCTATACCCCTCTGCACCCCTCTCTACCCCTCTGCACCCCTCTCTACCCCTCTGCACCCCTCTCTACCCCTCTGCACCCCTCTCTACCTTTCTGAACCCCTCTATACCCCTCTGCACCCCTCTATACCTCTGTGTATTCCTCTGTAACCCCTAACCCTCCACGGGATCACTCTACATCGGCACCGTCTGGGAACACAGGCTTTCCCATCCATCTGCTAGTACTGTCAGCTAGCATCAGCCATCAGATAACACCAGCATGGCTTCCAGTGTTTCAGCCGTGTGTGTGTGTGTGTGTGTGTGTGTGTGTGTGTGTGTGTGTGTGTGTGTGTGTGTGTGTGTGTGTGTGTGTGTGTGTGTGTGTGTGTGTGTGTGTGTGTGTGTGTGTGTGTGTGTGTGTGTGTGCACGCAACAGACAGATCAGAGGCAGATTCAGAGGTAGGTACTGAGGAGGACAAGAGAGGAGGGGAGTGGATGGAGAAGGAAGAGAGAGGAGGAGGAGAGGGAAGGAGAGGAGGAGGAGAGAGGAGGATGCAGAGGAGGAGGAGAGAGGAAGGGAGAGGGAGGAGGAGAGGGAAGGGAGAGAGGAGAGAGGAAGGGAGAGGAGGAGGAGGAGGAGAGGAAGGGAGAGGAGGAGCTGAGAGGAAGGGGAGGAGGAGGAGAGTGGAAGGGAGAGAAGGAGAGAGGAAGGGAGAGGAGGAGAGAGGAAGGGAGAGGAGGAACAGAAAAAGGTAGAGGAGGAGAGAGGAATGGAGACGAGAGAGTATACTGTCTATATTAACCACATGTATACTGTATATATTGACCATGTATACTGTATACTGTCTATATTAAACGTGTATACTGTCTATATTAACCATGTATACTGTCTATATTAACAATGTATACTGTCTATATTAACCATGTATACTGTCTATATTAACCATGTATACTGTCTATATTAACCATGTATACTGTCTATATTAACTATGTATACTGTCTATATTAACCATGTATACTGTCTATATTAACCATGTATACTGTATACTGTCTATATTAACCACTGTATACTGTCTATATTAACTATGTATACTGTCTATATTAACCATGTATACTGTATACTGTCTATATTAACCATGTATACTGTCTATATTAACCATGTATACTGTCTATATTAACCATGTATACTGTCTATATTAACAATGTATACTGTCTATATTAACCATGTATACTGTCTATATTAACCATGTATACTGTCTATATTAACCATGTATACTGTCTATATTAACCATGTATACTGTCTATATCTGTATACTGTCTATATTAACCAATACTGTCTATATTAACCATGTCACATACTGTCTATATTAACCATGTATATGTGTATACTGTCTATACCATGTATATGTATATTACCATGTATGTATATATGTATAACTGTATACTTCTATTAACCATGTATACTGTCTATAATAACCATGTATACTGTATATTAACTAACTGTATCTATATTAACCATGTATACTGTCTAAATTACTATACTGTCTTATTACCATGTATACTGTCTATATTAACCATGAATACTGTACATATATATTGACCATGTATATTAACAGTATACTGTCTATATTAACCATGTATACTGTCTATACAGTAGATATTAACCATACTGTATAACCATGTATACTGTCTATATTAACCATGTATACTGTATGTATATTAACAAACTGTCATAGTTAAAGTGGCTATATTAACCATGATACATGTCTATATTAACCATGTATACTGCAGTATATATAACCATGTATACTGTCTATATTAACCATATGACTGTCTATATTAACCATGTAATAATATAACCATGTATACTGTATTAACCATGTATACTGTATTATATTAACCATGTATACTGTCTATATTAACCATGATATATTTAACCATGTATACCTATCATATATACTGTCTATATTAACCATTATATAACCATGTATACTGTCTAATATACTGTATATTGTCTATATAAACCATGTATACTGTCTATATTAACCATGTATACTGTCTATATTAACCATGTATACTGTCTATATTAACCATGTATACTGTCTATATTAACCATGTATACTGTCTATATTAACCATGTATACTGTCTATATTAACCATGTATACTGTATACTGTCTATATTAACCATGTATACTGTCTATATTAACCATGTATACTGTATACTGTCTATATTAACCATGTATACTGTCTATATTAACCATGTATACTGTCTATATTAACCATGTATACTGTCTATATTAACCATGTATACTGTCTATATTAACCATGTATACTGTCTATTGTCTATATTAACCATGTATACTGTCTATATTAACCATGTATACTGTCTATATTAACCATGTATACTGTCTATATTAACCATGTATACTGTCTATATTAACCATGTATATATTAACCATGTATACTGTCTATATTAACCATGTATACTGTCTATATTAACCATGTATACTGTCTATATTAACCATGTATACTGTCTATATTAACCATGTATACTGTCTATATTAACCATGTATACTGTCTATATTAACCATGTATACTGTCTATATTAACCATGTATACTGTCTATATTAACCATGTATACTGTCTATATTAACCATGTATACTTAACCATAACCATGTATACTGTCTATATTAACCATGTATACTGTCTATATTAACCATGTATACTATACTGTCTATATTAACCATGTATACTGTATATTAACCATGTATATATATAACCATGTATACTGTCTATATTAACCATGTATACTGTCTATATGTCTATATTAACCATGTATACTGTCTGTCTATATTAACCATGTATACTGTCTATATTAACCATGTATACTGTCTATATTAACCATGTATACTGTCTGTCTATATTAACCATGTATACTGTCTATATTAACCATGTATACTGTCTATATTAACCATGTATACTGTCTATATTAACCATGTATACTGTCTATATTAACCATGTATACTATACTGTCTATATTAACCATGTATACTGTCTATATTAACCATGTATACTGTCTATATTAACCATGTATACTACTGTCTATATTAACCATGTATACTGTCTATATTAACCATGTATACTGTCTATATTAACTGTATACTGTCTATATAACCATGTATACTGTCTATATTAACCATGTATACTGTATATTAACCATGTATACTGTCTATATTAACCATGTATACTGTATACTGTCTATATTAACCATGTATACTGTCTATATTAACCATGTATACTGTCTATATTAACCATGTATACTGTCTATATTAACCATGTATACTGTATACTGTCTATATTAACCATGTATACTGTCTATATTAACCATGTATACTGTCTATATTAACCATGTATACTGTCTATATTAACCATGTATACTGTATACTGTCTATATTAACCATGTATACTGTCTATATTAACCATGTATACTGTCTATATTAACCATGTATACTGTCTATATTAACCATGTATACTGTCTATATTAACCATGTATACTGTCTATATTAACCATGTATACTGTCTATATTAACCATGTATACTGTCTATATTAACCATGTATACTGTCTATATTAACCATGTATACTGTATATATCTATTAACCATGTATACTGTATATACTGTCTATATTAACCATTAACCATGTATACTGTCTATATTAACCATGTATACTGTCTATATGTCTATATTAACCATGTATACTGTCTATATTAACCATGTCTATATTAACCATGTATACTGTCTATATTAACCATGTATACTGTCTATATTAACCATGTATACTGTCTATATTAACCATGTATACTGTCTATATTAACCATGTATACTGTCTATATTAACCATGTATACTGTCTATATTAACTGTATACTGTCTATATTAACCATGTATACTGTCTACTATTAACCATGTAACCATTAACCATGTATACTGTCTATATTAACCATGTATACTGTCTATATTAACCATGTATATATTAACCATGTATACTGTCTATATGTATACTGTCTATATTAACCATGTATACTGTCTATATTAACCATGTATACTGTCTATATTATCTGTATACTATACTGTCTATATTAACCATGTATACTGTATACTGTCTATATTAACCATGTATACTGTATACTGTCTATATTAACCATGTATACTGTATACTATATTAACCATGTACTGTCTATATTAACCATGTATACTGTCTATATTAACCATGTATACTGTCTATATTAACCATGTATACTGTATACTGTCTATATTAACCATGTATACTGTCTATATTAACCATGTATACTGTATATGTCTATAACCATGTATACTGTATACTGTCTATATTAACCATACTATACTGTCTATATTAACCATGTATACTGTATACTGTCTATATTAACCATGTATACTGTATACTGTCTATATTACTGTCTATATTAAACATGTATACTGTCTATATTAACCATGTATACTGTCTATATTAACCATGTATACTGTCTATATTAACCATGTATACTGTCTATATTAACCATGTATATGTCTATATTAACAATGTATACTGTCTATATTAACCACGTATACTGTCTATATTAACCATGTATACTGTATACTGTCTATATTAACCATGTATACTGTCTATATTAACCATGTATACTGTCTATATTATCTTTGTATACTGTCTATATTAACCATGTATACTGTCTATATTAACCATGTATACTGTCTATATTAACCATGTATACTGTCTATATTAACCATGTATACTGTCTATATTAACCATGTATACTGTCTATATTAACCATGTATACTGTCTATATTAACCATGTATACTGTCTATATTAACCATGTATACTGTATACTGTCTATATTAACCATGTATACTGTCTATATTAACCATGTATACTGTCTATATTAACCATGTATACTGTCTATATTAACCATGTATACTGTCTATATTAACCATGTATACTGTCTATATTAACCATGTCTATATTAACCATACTGTCTATATTAACCATGTATACAGTATACTGTCTATATTAACCATGTATACTGTCTATATTAACCATGTATACTGTCTATATTAACCATGTATACTGTCTATATTAACCATGTATACTGTCTATATTAACCATGTATACTGTCTATATTAACCATGTATACTGTCTATATTAACCATGTATACTGTCTATATTAACCATGTATACTGTCTATATTAACCATGTATACTGTATACTGTCTATATTAACCATGTATACTGTCTATATTAACCATGTATACTGTCTATATTAACCATGTATACTGTCTATATTAACCATGTATACTGTCTATATTAACCATGTATACTGTCTATATTAACCATGTATACTGTCTATATTAACCATGTATACTGTCTATATTAACCATGTATACTGTCTATATTAACCATGTATACTGTCTATATTAACCATGTATACTGTCTATATTAACCATGTATACTGTATATAACCATGTATACTGTCTATATTAACCATGTATACCATGTATACTGTCTATATTAACCATGTATACTGTATACTGTCTATATTAACCATGTATACTGTCTATATTAACCATGTATACTGTATACTGTCTATATTAACCATGTATACTGTCTATATTAACCATGTCTATATTAACCATGTATACTGTCTATATTAACCATGTATACTGTCTATATTAACCATGTATACTGTCTATATTAACCATGTATACTGTCTATATTAACCATGTATACTGTCTATATTAACCATGTATACTGTCTATATTAACCATGTATACTGTCTATATTAACCATGTATACTGTATACTGTCTATATTAACCATGTATACTGTATACTGTCTATATTAACCATGTATACTGTCTATATTAACTGTATACTGTCTATATTAACCATGTATACTGTATACTGTCTATATTAACCATGTATACTGTCTATATTAACCATGTATACTGTATACTGTCTATATTAACCATGTATACTGTCTATATTAACCATGTATACTGTCTATATTAACCATGTATACTGTATACTGTCTATATTAACCATGTATACTGTCTATATTAACCATGTATACTGTCTATATTAACCATGTATACTGTCTATATTAACCATGTATACTGTCTATATTAACCATGTATACTGTATACTGTCTATATTAACCATGTATACTGTCTATATTAACCATGTATACTGTATACTGTCTATATTAACCATGTATACTGTCTATATTAACCATGTATACTGTCTATATTAACCATGTATACTGTCTATATTAACCATGTATACTGTATATTATTAACTGTATACTGTCTGTATATACTGTATACCATGTATACTGTCTATATTAACCATGTATTAACCATGTATACTGTCTATATTATCCATGTATACTGTCTATATTAACCATGTATACTGTCTATATTAACCATGTATACTGTCTATATTAACCATGTATACTGTCTATATTAACCATGTATACTGTATACTGTCTATATTAACCATGTATACTGTCTATATTAACCATGTATACTGTCTATATTAACCATGTATACTGTCTATATTAACCATGTATACTGTCTATATTAACCATGTATACTGTCTATATTAACCATGTATACTGTATACTGTCTATATTAACCATGTATACTGTATACTGTCTATATTAACCATGTATACTGTCTATATTAACCATGTATACTGTCTATATTAACCATGTCTATATTAACCATGTATACTGTCTATATTAACCATGTATACTGTCTATATTAACCATGTATACTGTCTGTCTATTAACCATGTATACTGTCTATATTAACCATGTATACTGTCTATATTAACCATGTATACTGTCTATATTAACCATGTATACTGTCTATATTAACCATGTATACTGTCTGTCTATATTAACCATGTATACTGTATACCATGTAACTATATATATATTAACCATGTATACTGTCTATATTAACCATGTATACTGTCTATATTAACTGTATACTTAACCATGTCTGTCTATATTAACCATGTATACTGTCTATATTAACCATGTATACTGTCTATATTATATTAACCATGTATACTGTCTATATTAACCATGTATACTGTCTATATTAACCATGTATACTGTATACTGTCTATATTAACCATGTATACTGTATACTGTCTATATTAACCATGTATACTGTCTATATATACTGTCTATATTAACCATGTATACTGTCTATATTAACTTTGTATACTGTCTATATTAACCATATACTGTCTATATTAACCATGTATACTGTCTATATTAACCATGTATACTGTCTATATTAACCATGTATACTGTCTATATTAACCATGTATACTGTCTATATTAACCATGTATACTGTCTATATTGACCATGTATACTGTCTATATTAACCATATATTAACCATGTATACTGTCTATATTAACCATGTATACTGTATACTATATTAACAATGTATACTCTCTATATTAACCATGTATACTGTCTATATTAACCATGTATACTGTCTATATTAACCATGTATACTGTATACTGTCTATATTAACCATGTATACTGTATTAACCATGTATACTGTCTATATTAACCATGTATACTGTCTATATTAACCATGTATACTGTATACTGTCTATATTAACCATGTATACTGTCTATATTAACCATGTATACTGTCTATATTAACCATGTATACTGTCTATATTATCTTTGTATACTGTCTATATTAACCATGTATACTGTCTATATTAACCATGTATACTGTATACTGTCTATATTGACCATGTATACTGTCTATATTGACCATGTATACTGTATACTGTCTATATTATCTTTGTATACTGTCTATATTAACCACGTATACTGTCTATATTAACCACGTATACTGTCTATATTAACCACGTATACTGTCTATATTAACCATGTATACTGTCTATATTAACCATGTATACTGTCTATATTAACCATGTATACTGTCTATATTAACCATGTATACTGTATACTGTCTATATTAACCATGTATACTGTCTATATTAACCATGTATACTGTATATTAACCATGTATACTGTATAATTAACCATGTATACTGTATACTGTCTATATTAACCATGTATACTGTCTATATTAACTATAACCATGTAACTGTGTATACTGTATACTGTCTATATTAACCATGTATACTGTATACTGTCTATATTAACCATGTATACTGTCTATATTAACCATGTATACTGTATACTGTCTATATTAACCATGTATACTGTCTATATTAACCATGTATACTGTCTATATTAACCATGTATACTGTCTATATTAACCATGTATACTGTCTATATTAACCATGTATACTGTCTATATTAACCATGTATACTGTCTATATTAACCATGTATACTGTCTATATTAACCATGTATACTGTATACTGTCTATATTAACCATGTATACTGTCTATATTAACCATGTATACTGTCTATATTAACCATGTATACTGTCTATATTAACCATGTATACTGTATACTGTCTATATTAACCATGTATACTGTATACTGTCTATATTAACCATGTATACTGTCTATATTAACCATGTATACTGTCTATATTAACCATGTATACTGTCTATATTAACCATGTATACTGTCTATATTAACCATGTATACTGTCTATATTAACCATGTATACTGTATACTGTCTATATTAACCATGTATACTGTCTATATTAACCATGTATACTGTCTATATTAACCATGTATACTGTCTATATTAACCATGTATACTGTCTATATTAACCATGTATACTGTCTATATTAACCATGTATACTGTCTATATTAACCATGTATACTGTCTATATTAACCATGTATACTGTCTATATTATCTTTGTATACTGTCTATATTAACCATGTATACTGTATACTGTCTATATACTGTCTATATTAACCATGTATACTGTATATTAACAATGTATACGGTCTATATTAACCATGTATACTGTCTATATTAACCATGTATACTGTCTATATTAACCATGTATACTGTCTATATTAACCATGTATACTGTATACTGTCTATATTAACCATGTATACTGTCTATATTAACCACGTATACTGTCTATATTAACCATGTATACTGTCTATATTAACCATGTATACTGTCTATATTAACCATGTATACTGTCTATATTAACCACGTATGCTGTCTATATTAACCATGTATACTGTCTATATTAACCATGTATACTGTATACTGTCTATATTAACCATGTATACTGTCTATATTAACCATGTATACTGTCTATATTAACCATGTATACTGTCTATATTAACCATGTATACTGTCTATATTAACCATGTATACCGTCTATATTAACCATGTATACTGTCTATATTAACTATGTATACTGTCTATATTAACCATGTATACTGTCTATATTAACCATGTATACTGTATACTGTCTATATTACCATGTATACTGTCTATATTATCTTTGTATAGTGTCTATATTAACCATGTATACTGTATACTGTCTATATTAATAACTCTACCTACATGTACATATTTCCCCAATTATCTCCACTAACCGGTGCCACCTCACATTGACTATGTACCGATACCCACTGTATATACAGTGAGGGGAAAAAGTATTTGATCCCTTGCTGATTTTGTACGTTTGCCCACTGACAAAGAAATGATCAGTCTATAATTTTAATGGTTTATTTGACCAGTGAGAAACAGAATTACAACAACAACAACATCCTGAAAAATGCATTTCTAAAATGTTATAAATTGATTTGCATTTTAATGAGGGAAATAAGTATTTGACCCCCTCTCAATCAGAAAGATTTCTGGCTCCCAGGTGTCTTTTATACAGGTAACGAGCTGAGATTAGAAGCACACTCTTAAAGGGAGTGCACCTGAATAAAAGACAGCTGTCCACAGAAGCAATCAATCAATCAGATTCCAAACTCTCCAACATGGCCAAGATCCAAAGAGCTCTCCAAGGATGTCAGGGACAAGATTGTAAACCTACACAAGGCTGGAATGGGCTACAAGACCATCGCCAAGCAGCTTGGTGAGAAGGTGACAACAGTTGGTGCGATTATTCGCAAATGGAAGGAACACAAAATAACTGTCAATCTCACTGGGCCTGGGTCTCCATGCAAGATCTCACCTCGTGGAGTTGCAATGATCATGAGATCGGTGAGGAATCAGTCCAGAACTACACGGGAGGATCTTGTCAATGATCTCAAGGCAGCTGGGACCATAGTCACCAAGAAAAGAATTGGTAACACACTACGCTGTGAAGGACTGAAATCCGGTTCGAGTTGCCAAACGTCAGCCTCGAAACCTTAATGACTTGGAGAAGATCTGCAAAGAGGAGTGGGACAAAATCCCTCCTGAGATGTGTGCAAACCTGGTGGCCAACTACAAGAAACGTCTGACCTCTGTGATTGCCAACAAGGGTTTTGCCACCAAGTACTAAGTCATGTTTTGCAGAGGGGTAAAATACTTATTTCCTTCATTAAAATGCTAATCAATTTATAACATTTTTGACATGCGTTTTTCTGGATTTGTTTGTTGTTATTCTGTCTCTCAGTTAAAATAAACCTACCATTAATTAAAATGATAGACTGGTAATTTCTTTGTCAGTGGGAAAACGTACAAAATCTGCAGGGGATCAAATACTTTTTCCCCTCACAGTATGTTCTATAGACTATACTATACAGTAGTCTCGCTATTGTTATTTTACTGCTGCTCTTGAATGACTTGCTCCTTTAATTTCTTATTCATATTTTTTAAACTGCATTGTTGGTTAGGAGCTTGTATGTAAGCATTTCACTGTATGGTCTATGCCTGTTGTATTCGGCACATGTTACTAATTCGATTTGATTTGATCAAATATAAATATTAGAATCAACTATTAAAGACTACCAGAACACTCTGGATTCTCCAATTACACTGAATGAACTACATGACAAAATACAAACCCTACAACACAAAAAGGACTGGTTGTTGTTGGTATCCTAAACAAAATGATAAAATATTACAGAACACAAAATCAAATTGGCTGTACTAAAACTCTTTAACATCATCCTTAGCTCTGGCATCTTCCCCAATATGTGGACTGATCCACAAATCCACAAAAGTGGAGACAAATTTAACCCCAATAACTATAGTGGGATATGCTTCAACAGCAACCTTAGGAAAATCCTCTGCATTATCATTAACAGGAGACTCGTACATTTCCTCAGTGAAAACAATGTACTGAGGAAGTGTCAAATTGTCTTTTTACCAAATTATGGTATGACAGACCACGTATTCACCCTGCAAACCCTAATGAATAAAGAAACATACCAAAACAAAGGCAAACTCTACTAAGCTGTCTAAGCTGATTAGCTGTTGTTGTCTTACCCATTGTTGTCTTAGCTAGCTCTCCCAATCAACATCTGTGATTGCTTTATGCCTCGCTTTAAGTCTCTCTCAAATGTCAAAATGCCTTGTATACTGTTGTTTAGGATAGTTATCATTGTTTTAGTCCCACTCAAGATGCCTCAGATACCTCCTTTGTCCCACCTCCCACACATGCGGTGACCTCACCCAGCATAACTAGCACGTCCAAAGATGCAACCGCTCCTATCATCACTCAGTGCCTGGGTTTACCTCCACTAAACCCACACCCCACTGGGATATGCTTATTAACACCCCGGCAGTCCTACAATCTAAGCTAGATGCTCTCAATCTCACACAATTTATCAAGGAACCCACCAGGTACAACCCTAAATCCGTAAACATAGATATTATCCTGACCAACTTTCCCTCCAAATACACTTCTGCAATTTTCAATTGCAGAACATCCGGTGCCGACAGAGATGGCCGCCTCGCTTCGCGTTCCTAGGAAACTATGCAGTTTTTTGTTTTTTTACGTGTTATTTCTTACATTAGTACCCCAGGTCATCTTAGGTTTCATTACATACAGTCGAGAAGACCTACTGAACACGAAGGGCAGCGTCAACTCACCATCAGTACGACCAAGAATATGACTTTCGCGAAGCGGATCCTGTGTTCTGCCTTTCACCCAGGACAACAGAATGGATCCCAGCCGGCGACCCCAAAAAACGACTTCGTAAAAGGGGGAAACGGAGCGGTCTTCTGGTCAGACTCTGCACTCCGAGGGTGAGGGCCCTCGGAGTGTGGTGTCAGGAAAATAACCTCACACTCAACGCCAACAAAACTAAGGAGATGATTGTGGACTTCAGGAAACAGCAGAGGGAACACCCCCCTATCCACATTGATGGAACAGTAGTGGAGAGGGTAGTAAGTTTTAAGTTCCTCGGCGTACACATCACAGACAAACTGAATTGGTCCACCCACACAGACAGCATCATGAAGAAGGCGCAGCAGCGCCTCTTCAACCTCAGGAGGCTGAAGAAATTCGGCTTGTCACCAAAAGTACTCAAACTTCTACAGATGCACAATCGAGAGCATCATGTCGGGCTGTATCACCGCCTGGTACGGCAACTGCTCCGGCCCACAACCGTAAGGCTCTCCAGAGGGTAGTGAGGTCTGCACAACGCATCACCGGGGGCAAACTACCTGCCCTCCAGGACACCTACACCACCCGATGTTCTTCCGGCGCCGACAAAGATGGCCGCCTCGCGCGTTCCTAGGAAACTATGCAGTTTTTTGTTTTTTTACGTGTTATTTCTTACACTAGTACCCCAGGTCATCTTAGGTTTCTTTACATACAGCCGACAAGAACTACTGAATATAAGATCAGCGTCAACTCACCATCAGTACGACCAAGAATATGTTTTTTGCGATGCGGATCCTGAGTTCTGCCTTACAACCAGTGTAACCGAGTGGATCACATGCAGCGACCAAAAAAAAAAACGACTCAGAAAAAGAGGGAAACGAAGCGGTCTTCTGGTCAGACTCCGGAGACGGGCACATCGTGCACCACTCCCCAGCATTCTTCTTGCCAATGTCCAGTCTCTTGACAACAAGGTTGATGAAATCCGAGCAAGGGTAGCATTCCAGAGGGACATCAGAGACTGTAACGTTCTCTGCTTCACGGAAACATGGCTCACTGGAGAGACGCAATCCGAAGCGGTGCAGCCAGCGGGTTTCTCCACGCATCGCGCCGACAGAAACAAACATCTCTCTGGTAAGAAGACGGGCGGGGGCGTATGCCTTATGGCCAACGTGACATGGTGTGATGAAGGAAACATACAGGAACTCAAATCCTTCTGTTCACCTGATTTAGAATTCCTCACAATCAAATGTAGACCGCATTATCTACCAAGAGAATTCTCTTCGATTATAATCACAGCCGTATATATCCCCCCAAGCAGACACATCGATGGCTCTGAACGAACTTTATTTAACTCTCTGCAAACTGGAAACGATTTATCCGGAGGCTGCATTCATTGTAGCTGGGGATTTTAACAAGGCTAATCTGAAAACAAGACTCCCTAAATTTTATCAGCATATTGATTGCGCAACCAGGGGTGGAAAGACCCTGGATCATTGTTACTCTAACTTCCGCGACGCATATAAGGCCCTGCCCCGCCCCCTTTCGGAAAAGCTGACCACGACTCCATTTTGTTGATCCCTGCCTACAGACAGAAACTAAAACAAGAAGCAACCACGCTGAGGTCTGTCCAACGCTGGTCCGAATGACTCCACACTCCAAGACTGCTTCCATCACGTGGACTGGGAGATGTTTCGTATTGCGTCAGACAACAACATTGACGAATACGCTGATTGCGAGTTCATTAGAACGTGCGTTGAAGATGTCGTTCCCCATAGCAACGATTAAAACATTCCCTAACCAGAAACCGTGGATTGATGGCAGCATTCGTGTGAAACTGAAGGCACGAACCACTGCTTTTAATCAGGGCAAGGTGTCTGGTAACATGACTGAATACAAACAGTGCAGCTATTCCCTCCGCAAGGCTATCAAACAAGCTAAGCGCCAGTACAGAGACAAAGTAGAATCTCAATTCAACGGCTCAGACACAAGAGGTATGTGGCAGGGTCTACAGTCAATCACGGACTACAGGAAGAAACCCAGCCCAGTCACGGACCAGGATGTCTTGCTCCCAGGCAGACTAAATAACTTTTTGCCCGCTTTGAGGACAATACAGTGCCACTGACACGGCCTGCAACGGAATCATGCGGTCTCTCCTTCACTGCAGCCGAAGTGAGTAAGACATTTAAACGTGTTAACCCTCGCAAGGCTGCAGGCCCAGACGACATCCCCAGCCGCGCCCTCAGAGCATGCGCAGACCAGCTGGCCGGTGTGTTTACGGACATATTCAACCAATCCCTATACCAGTCTGCTGTTCCCACATGCTTTAAGAGGGCCACCATTGTTCCTGTTCCCAAGAAAGCTAAGGTAACTGAGCTAAACGACTACCGCCCGTAGCACTCACATCCGTCATCATGAAGTGCTTTGAGAGACTAGTCAAGGACCATATCACCTCCACCCTACCTGACACCCTTGACCCACTCAAGATGCCTAGATACTCCAATTTGCTTACCGCCCAAATAGGTCCACAGACGATGCAATCTCAACCACACTGCACACTGCCCTAACCCATCTGGACAAGAGGAATACCTATGTGAGAATGCTGTTCATCGACTACAGCTCGGCATTCAACACCATAGTACCCTCCAAGCTATGTCATCAAGCTCGAGACCCTGGGTCTCGACCCCGCCCTGTGCAACTGGGTACTGGACTTCCTGACGGGCCGCCCCCAGGTGGTGAGGGTAGGCAACAACATCTCCTCCCCGCTGATCCTCAACACTGGGGCCCCACAAGGGTGCGTTCTGAGCCCCCTCCTGTACTCCCTGTTCACCCACGACTGCGTGGCCATGCACGCCTCCAACTCAATCATCAAGTTTGCGGACGACACAACAGTGGTAGGCTTGATTACCAACAACGACGAGACGGCCTACAGGGAGGAGGTGAGGGCCCTCGGAGTGTGGTGTCAGGAAAATAACCTCACACTCAACGTCAACAAAACTAAGGAGATGATTGTGGACTTCAGGAAACAGCAGAGGGAACACCCCCCCCTCCACATCGATGGAACAGTAGTGGAGAGGGTAGCAAGTTTTAAGTTCCTCGGCATACACATCACAGACAAACTGAATTGGTCCACTCACACAGACAGCATCGTGAGGAAGGCGCAGCAGCGCCTCTTCAACCTCAGGAGGCTGAAGAAATCGGCTTGTCACCAAAAGCACTCACAAACTTCTACAGGTGCACAATCGAAAGCATCCTGGCGGGCTGTATCACCGCCTGGTATGGCAACTGCACCGCCCTCAACCGTAAGGCTCTCCAGAGGGTAGTGAGGTCTGCACAACGCATCACCGGGGGCAAACTACCTGCCCTCCAGGACACCTACACCACCCGATGCTACAGGAAGGCCATAAAGATCATCAAGGACATCAACCACCCGAGCCACTGCCTGTTCACCCCGTTGTCATCCAGAAGGCGAGGTCAGTACAGGTGCATCAAAGCTGGGATCGAGAGACTGAAAAACAGCTTCTATCTCAAGGCCATCAGACTGTTAAACAGCCACCACTAACATTGAGTGGCTACTGCCAACACACTGTCAATGACACTGACTCTACTCCAGCCACTTTAATCATGGGAATTGATGGGAAATTATGTAAATATATCACTAGCCACTTTAAACAATGCTACCTTATATAATGTTACTTACCCTACATTGTTCATCTCATATGCATACGTTGATACTGTACTCTATATCATCGACTGCATCCTTATGTAATACATGTATCACTAGCCACTTTAACTATGCCACTTGGTTTACATACTTATCTCATATGTATATACTGTACTCGATATCATCTACTGTATCTTGCCTATGCTGCTCTGTACCATCACTCATTCATATATCCTTATGTACATATTCTTTATCCCCTTACACTGTGTATAAGACAGTAGTTTTTTTTTTTGAATTGTTAGTTAGATTACTTGCTCGTTATTACTGCATTGTCGGAACTAGAAGCACAAGCATTTCGCTACACTCGCATTAACATCTGCTAACCATGTGTATGTGACAAATAAAATTTGATTTGATTTGATTTGATTTGATGTCACAGGAAGGCCATAAAGATCATCAAGGACAACAACCACCCGAGCCACTGCCTGTTCACCCCGCTATCATCCAGAAGGCGAGGTCAGTACAGGTGCATCAAAGCTGGGACCGAGAGACTGAAAAACAGCTTCTATCTCAAGGCCATCAGACTGTTAAACAGCCACCACTAACATTGAGTGGCTGCTGCCAACACACTGACTCAACTCCAGACACTTTAATAATGGGAATTGATGGGAAATGATGTAAAATATATCACTAGCCACTTTAAACAATGCTACCTAATATAATGTTTTCATACCCTACATTATTCATCTCATATGTATATGTATATAATGTACTCTATATCATCTACTGCATCTTTATGTAATACATGTATCACTAGCCACTTTAACTATGCCACTTTGTTTACATACTCATCTCATATGTATATACTGCACTCAATACCATCTACTGTATCTTGCCTATGCCGCTCTGTACTCACTCATATATCTTTATGTACATATTCTTTATCCCCTTACACTTGTGTCTATAAGGTAGTAGTTTTGGAATTGTTAGCTAGATTACTTGTTGGTTATTACTGCATTGTCGGAACTAGAAGCACAAGCATTTCGCTACACTCGCATTAACATCTGCTAAAATCTTGCACACACCTACCAACCCACACACTAAACCACATACTTTCTCACTGTGTACCACTATGGCTCCCGCGTGGTGCAGCGGTCTAAGGCACTGCATCACAGTGCTAGAGGTGTTACTACAGACTCTGGTTTGATCCTGGGCTGTATCACAACTGGCTGTGATCGGGAGTCCCATGGGGCAACACGCAATTGTCCGGTTTAGTGGAGGGTTTGGCCAAGGTAGGCCGTCATTGTAAAATAAGAATTTGTTGTAAACTGACTTGCCTAGTTAAATAAAAATACAATACAAGCTCTACATTGATAATCACATAATGTAATGTGTACTGATGTCATTTAAACTGCAGTGCTTCGCTCTTACTGTGATGGGTGAAACATTTTTAACTAATAGCCATGAATACATTACTGAATGTCAGATGTGAAAAAAACTAAGTGGAGAGAGAAAGAGAGAGAGAGAAAAAGAGAGAGAGAGAGAGAGAGACAGACAGAGAGACAGAGAAAGAGAGAGCGAGACAGAGAAAGAGAGAGCGAGACAGAGAAAGAGAAAGAGAGAAAGAGAGAGAAAGAGAAAGAGAGAGAGGAAAAGAGAGAGACAGAGAAAGAGAGAGAGAGAGACAGAAAGAGAGAGAGGGACAGAGAGAGAGAGAGAGAGAGAGAGAGAGAGAGGAAAAGAGAGAGAGAGAGGAGAAGAAAAGAAAGGAACAGCAGTGATTCCACTGGGAGTGTCAGATCATTTCATGCTCCGTGTTTTATTGTCATGCATCAGTAACTCCAACGGCTTCTTTACGACCTGCACACTTGGCCTACTATAAGTCACAGGGTGACACACATAGCTCATAATGTACCAGCAGAGAACCTGCTAGTGTTACAACAGGCTACAGACACATGTAATGGAATGAGGTATCTGCTCAGCCTAAAGAAGGGGCAGATGTAGAGGTAGAGAAAGGAAGGAAAGAAGAGAGAGAGGTGGAAAGATGAGGTAAACTGACAGAGAGATTGGAAAATTGCAGAAAGGAATGGAGGGACATTGCAGAAATAGGGAGAGAGAAAGAGAGAGCGAAAGACAGAAGGAAAAACAAAACGAGAGCAAGGTAAGGCCTTAGGTATCAGATTTGTCTCTCTTTCCCCCTGGTCCCCTAGTGTTTATCCTGTCATGGTGACGCTCGATAACATTCGTATGGATATACAATATAATCAGCATCAACATTTAAATCACAATTAGGGCCATTTCACCAAGTTTAGCAGCTAGTAGAACTACATCCATCATCATTCTCCTCTCCTCTCCTCTCCTCTCCTCTCCTCTCCTCTCCTCTCCTCTCCTCTCCTCTCCTCTCCTCTCCTCTCCTCTCCTCTCTCCTCTCCTCTCCTCTCCTCTCCTCTCTCTCTCCTCTCCACTCTCTTAGAAATGTACTTTTAATGGAGTTGGGAGAACAGACTTCAAACAGTAAGAAATAGCAATACACCGCCCTAGTGTCTTTCTGAAATTTAATTTGCAACAAACTAATAGTCTTTAAGATATGAAACACACAGCCCATGCAAGTCTAAGCCATTACATTAGGAAATATGTTATTTTCTTTCTTTACAATGTGAATGAACCTGTTATTAAGAGAATACCAACGGTGTTGTAATAATGTAATGCTAGTGTAGGTATTGTTTAGGACCCCTGGACCTGTCTCCCTCTTCTACTGTTAAGATGCTTCTTCCATCCTGGCTAAACAACAGACATTAAGCTGTGTTTACCGAAGCTCCAGAAGGAGCGCTCGCAAATACTTTACATTATTGCATGAAATCACTTCCCTTTTCAATTTACATGCGCACCAACAAAAGGAAGCTGTCAGAATTAATTCAACATCGGCTAAGGAATGCATGCAACATACTAGCTCGGCCCCACAAAGCTCTACACACCCGCAATGCAAAACAAAAACATGTCATGTAATGTAGACCTATTCATTAACGACGCCCTACAACATCTGCCCCAGGTTTCCATAGGAACACTCGATAGCCCAAGCAGATCGCTCAAGAGTGACTTCGAAATTGGACGTCTTTCTATGTCCTGAGGACATCAGTAGATGCCTTCAAAAACCGTCCACTAGAAGCAACAGTGAGCGCTATTACCAGCAACAATTCAGATCAAAGTTTGCTTGGGTTTTGCTCGGGGCGGTTGGCAGATAGGCATAATCCTAGATGTAGAACTACATTTGCTGCAGCATAGTCTACGCTACAGTAATATGCTATGTGGACTGAATACACACATCTAATTTACACATCTCCATCTCCCTTCCGGGTAGATTATTATTTTTGTTTTAAATCGCAGATGCAGAGTTTTAAAAACAGCTTATCACTCTAAAAAGTGTTGCTTTAAATCATGTGCACGCAAGCACTCTTTAGCAGTCTTTCTCCATCTCCATCAATTCCATTCAAATTGCATCCAAAACCCTGTTCTAGATTGTACTATACCACACTGTTACACTCTTTAGCAGTCTTTCTCCATCTCCATCAATTCCATTCAAATTGCATCCAAAACCCTGTTCTAGATTGTACTATACCACACTGTTACACTCTTTAGCAGTCTTTCTCCATCTCCATCAATTCCATTCAAATTGCATCCAAAACCCTGTTCTAGATTGATATACAGCCCTGTACGGTGCATTCAGAAAGTATCAATTTTGTTACATTATAGGTTTCTTCTCAAATTTATTCAATAGTTTTTTTTCCTCATCAATCTACACACAATAATAACAAAGCAAAAGGCCAGGACCCAGGCCAGGACCCAGCCTCGTACCCAGGCCAGGACCCAGGCCAGGACCCAGCCTCGTACCCAGGCCAGGACCCAGCGCAGGACCCAGCCTCGGACCCAGGCCAGGACCCAGCCTCGAACCCAGGCCAGGACCCAGCCCAGGACCCAGCCAGGGAGCGATGAGGTAAGAATAATACAGTCATGCTGCGTCCCAAATAGCACCATAGGACTCTGGTCAAAGTAGTGGACTTTAAAAGAAACAGGCTGCCATTTCAGACACAGATGGACAGTCTGGTTCCAGAACCTCTCGAAGCTGAGACCAGTACATTATGATCGGAGACCAGTACATTATGATCTGAGATCAGTACATTATGATCTGAGATGAGTACATTATGTATTATGATGGAAAGAACATGGACATGAGGAATTAAGATGCCGATTTTGGAGGGGTAAAAAGCTTAACAAATGCAAATTGTGTGTGATTCATTCTGCACTGAGGGGAGGGGGCGACACCCTACAGTTTCCTGTTCACACATGGTTTCAATGGAATCGAAAGGCAGCATTTTATTTCTGTACCAAAACAGAGAAAACCACAGATTCTGACTCTCTCTCTCCTTTTGTCCAACAGTTTACTGTAGCTAGCGCCAGTCGGAGTTGGCTTTATATTCCTGTTCTTTTCAGTACTGTAAGGGCTGAATGAAGCTTTTGAGACAGTTTTTAATTGAATCCACAATATATTTCTGCATAAATATGAAAAAAAGTGTGCAAACTAACAAGAAACACACATTTACACTGTGCCATTAATCTAACAATATCCTAGGAAAGAAAACATCACAATGCTAATGCTTCTGTTTCAGCGAGCTCTAATGTATGGACCGATCAACGACTACAGCCAGAGGGAGAACAGGCCTGGTCTACAGCAGAGCACTGACACACGGGCAATATATACTATAAAACATTCATCATGTTCATGTTGAGGAACTGTCCATCCCTCTCCAATGTTTACTGACTGCGGCTGTCTTTACATATTATAATTAAGCAATAAGGCCCGAGGGGCGTGGTATATGGCCAATATACCACGGCCAACTGCTGTTCTTATCCATGATGCAACACGAAGTGCCTGGATGCATCCCTTAGCCGTGGTATAAAAAATGTTTTGTCATGCCCGTGGTATACGGTCTGATATACCACAGCTGTCAGCCAATCAGCATTCCATAGAGTTTTTTACAATCACTTTGGCACTAATTTCAGAACATTGATGTCATTTTTCAAAACTCTAGACACAAAACTCACAACCAATGATCAAAATGCAAATTTTTCAAAACTAACACCTTTTCCAGTTGCTTGGATACAATACACATAAAGCTAAGATCATTTGTTCATTGAACTAAAATCACCTGTTCAAAATGACACATCTTAACATCAAAGTATTACCATTTCAAAATGCAATTCACACATTACATCTGAGATGACTGTCTATTAATTTCTTTACAATGATCTAACTCTCAATTGATTCAACTGCTCAAAATGATAAGGGACTTTTGCATTACTCTAAATGCATAGTTTTATTAAGGAAACTGAAAAACAATATTCCATGTTTAGATCATGAAAGTTTCAGGATAACGAGATCCATTGACACCAATTACCGTGGAACATGAACCAATTGGACGACATTATCTATGGATGTAATATTTCATCATCATTCTTTATCAGACACTGTTTCTATGGTCCCATGTACCACTTTTCCAGACCATGTTTTCAGATTTGACATTACTGTACACTGGCCACTTTATTAGAAACACCTATCTAGTACTGGGTAGGACCCCCCTTTGCCTCCACAACAGCCTGAATTATTCATGGTGTTGTAAGAGATGCCATTCTGCACACCACTGTTTTAAACAGCTGTTATTTGAGCATTTGTGGCCTTTCTGTTAGCTTGAATGAGTCTGGACATTCTCCTCTGACCTCTCTCATGTTTTTGCCCACAGAAATGCCGCTCACTGAATGTGTTTTGCTTATCACACCATTCTCTGTAAACTCGAGAGACTGTTGTGCTGTTTCTGAGATGCTGGAATCACCATGTGTGGCATCAGCAATCATACCACAGTCAAAGTTGCTTAGATTACTCATCTTGCCTGTTCTAATGTTTGGTCGAACAACATCTAAAGCTCTTTTCTCTATATGCTCTATATATTGAGTTGAAGGAAGCCACATGATTCGCTGTTCGAACGTAACCTTCCTTGATGAGCTAAATCAGGTCTGTAGAGCTGATGACATGACCTATGTCATTGTGTGGGATAATGTCAGGTTCCACCATGCTCAAATGGTGCAAGCATGGTTTCAGGCCCAACCACAATTTATCACCCTGTACTTACCCCCATACTCTCCTTTCCTTAACCGGATTGAGGAATTTCTCTCCACATGGAGGTGGAAGGTATATGATAGGCGCCCTCACGAACAAGCCGCCCTTCTCCAGGTCATGGATGACCCATGCAATGACATCACGGCAGGTCAGTGTCAGGCCCGGATTCGCCCGAAGATTCTTCCCAAGATGTTTGGCTAATGAAAACATCCATTGTGATGTGGATGAGAACCTGTGGCCAAATCCACAAAACAGGGTTGAAGGAAATATAGAAGTATAGTAATCAATCTTTTGTTCTGGTTTTTACAGTAAGCCAGGTGAGGAACACTGCAGTGATGTTTTACAGTAAGCCAGGTGAGGAACACTGCAGTGATGTTTTACAGTAAGCCAGGTGAGGAACACTGCAGTGATGTTTTACAGTAAGCCAGGTGAGGAACACTGCAGTGATGTTTTACAGTAAGCCAGGTGAGGAAAACTGCAGTGATGTTTTACAGTAAGCCAGGTGAGGAAGTAGCATAATGTGTCATATTTTGTACTAAAATATTTAATGATTGTATCAAACACTACACAGTGAAACTATCGGCTTCTATCTCAAGGCCATCAGACTGTTAAACAGCCACCACTAACATTGAGTGGCTGCTGCCAACACACTGACTCAACTCCAGCCACTTTAATAATGGGAATTGATGGGAAATGATGTAAAATATATCACTAGCCACTTTAATTAACCTGTTAAGCATGTTGAGTCCCAATTGGGAACCAACAACATTTCTAAAATGTTTTACGGTGAAAACATAGCACATATTTATGTCAAACCACCACCGAAGACACACCGAAGACCAAGCTAATTTCCATAGCCAAATTCCACAAAATATGCAATCACCAAACGCAGGATGAAAAGAAAAATAATTGCACTAACCTTTTGAAATCTTCATCAGATGACAGTAATATAACATGTTACACAGTACATTTTTTTTTTTTCAATAATATGCTATATATATCCATAAATCTGTTTACAATGACGGCATGTTCAAAAAAATGCTACTCAAATGTCCGGAGAAATGACGATAGCTCCGCCATATGCCGTCAGCTAACATGGAATACACAACATAAACTTAGACTAAATATGCATGTTCTACATATGTATAGAAAGATACACTTCTTCTAAATGCAATCGCTGTGTTACTTTTATTTTTAACGTTACAGATTTCGTTCACTAGGCTATAATATGAGTCGGCGCTCAGGAATTAGCATTTTGGCTCCTCTACTTCGGAGTCCACAGAAACCCATAATAAACACATAAATCTTCCCTTACCTTTGCTGTTCTTCCATCAGTAGACCTGGAAGGGTTTATACTTACCAAAAACAGCTTTAGTTTGGAAGTCTGTGTCTTTCGGTGATCAAACACGACACATTTCGGTTGAAATGCAGCCAAAAGTCAAGTGGGTGCGCACCAAAACGTCGAAATTACATATTATATGTCGACTAAACTTGTAAAACTATGTTCAGAACACAGCATTAGCATGTTATCTAGCTTCACAGCAATTCTCAGGACGAAGAGAAACACACGAGTCGTTTAATCAATCTTGGAACAGAGACAGAGCACAGAGTAGCCTGTTTTCTCGCGTGACCGCAAGGTTTCGGCCCGCCAAAACCCTCGTGAGCGATTCTCGCAATGAGAAGCCCCATTGAAGCCCCATTGAAAGCAGACATCACGCTGAAGAGATAGGAACTGTTCCCAGGACTGTAAGTGCTTGGGAAGGGTGGGGGCGATGACGTCAAAGTTGGGCCAACTTTTATGATGACAAGAGAGAGTTTGGGAGAATGAGTGCCCTGAGAGTTCTGCTTTACATAGAGACATAATTTAAACGGTTTTAGAATCAGCCCTTAAAAACAATGCTACTTAATATAATGTTTACATAACTTACATTATTCATCTCATATGTATACGTATATACTGTACTCTATATCTACTGCATCTTTATGTAATACATGTATCACTAGCCACTTTAAACTATGCCACTGTTTACATACCCTACATTACTCATCTCATATGTATATACTGTACTCGATACCATCTACTGCATCTTGCCTATGCCGCTCTGTACCATCACTCATTCATATATCTTTATGTACATATTCTTTATCCCTTTACACTTGTGTGTATAAGGTAGTAGTTTTGGAATTGTTAGTTAGATTACTCGTTGGTTATTACTGCATTGTCGGAACTAGAAGCACAAGCATTTCGCTACACTCGCATTAACATCTGCTAACCATGTGTATGTGACAAATAAATTTGATTTGATTTGATTCAAAAATAAATATTAGATTTTTTATTTGATTTTGGTATCTTGTGTGTGGGTGATCTAAATGAATGTTCCTATGGTATTTCATGATAAATAAGTTATTTGAACCGATGATTCTGCAAGTGAAAGGTTTCTTTAAAGATATGAACGCACAATGCAATGTTTTGAACATTGGCCAGCCTGTGTTACAAGTGATGACCTTTTTGAGTTTTGTGTCTAGAGTTTTGAAAAATGACCACAAGGTTCTGAAATTAGTGCCAAAGTGCTTGTAAAAAACTCTATCTGATATATTATTGGCTACCTTTCAAATTGCCCCTTTGGGGATCAATAAAATAGAACTGTCACGGAATGGGTTCAGTCATAGTCTGAAGCAGGTATGTATAAGGCTTGATGGTGAAACGGCTACTCTGCTACCAGGAACCAGTATGTATTTTCTTCTCTTATACAGAAACCTAAAGATTCCAGCCTCCTATTGCATGACATCCTTTCTCTCTTCTCTCGGTTTTCCCCTTCTGTCCGACACATCAGATCCATGGCGCCTTAGGGACAGACAGAGGGCCAGGGATGGGACAGGCTCTCTGTCCCCAGAGACAGGCCTACTGACTGGGATTCCATCCTCCCTGAGATCCCCCTGACACCCATCCTCGCTGAGATCCCCCAGACACCCATCCTCCCTGAGATCCCTCGGACACCCATCTGACCTGGGAGTTTACCGCATGTCTAGTCTCTGCCTAGGCCTCTTCAACTGTGTGTGTGTGTGTGTGTGTGTGTGTGTGTGTGTGTGTGTGTGTGTGTGTGTGTGTGTGTGTGTGTGTGTGTGTGTGTGTGTGTGTGTGTGTGTGTGTGTGTGTGTGTCTAGCCTGGCTCCAAACATAGTGTTTCACTCTCCACTAACTCTCTTTATTGGACTTTTGACGTTAATGGATCGCAGCATCAGGGGTCTGCCATAAGTGCTGACGAATGTGAGCGTCAATCTTGTAAAGGTTATGGTGGAAGTCGTGGCCATGTGCTAAAAGCATTTTAATTAGCCCTCAATCAGCTTATTAATCAACCAGGGATAAAATCAAGTAGATATTGATTATGAAATGAATAATGTCACTCAAACACAAGGACTAAGTGAGGTTTCTCACCAGGACACACGCGCACACACACATACACACACACACTTCAGGCTGCCATTGCCTGTGGTGGAGAAAATAAATGACAGAAACATTCAGTATTTATGTGTGATGTTGGAACTTTCTAGCGCTGCTCTGAACGGCGCCGGGCGGCGGGATGCAAATGTTAAACATTCCAATTTCGCTCCGTCAATTCCCCCAAGGATCCCCGGACGCCTGCCCTCAGCCTTGTTGGGGGAAACTGCGTGGCTGAGAGGCCTGTATTTACATATGTCCCTCACAACTCAACAGGTTAGAGCTGCCTGACCTGCTGCACAATCACAGCACATGCTTACCAAAACAGCCTCTCTCTCTCTCTCTCTGCTGCCAGACTGAGGGATGGTGGTCAGTGCTTCTCTCTAGTGTTGAAGTGTGCTAACAGCATGGTCGATGTTTCAATAGTCTTCTCCTGAAAAGGTACTGCGTACTCCTGTACTATGTAAGAAGGTCCGGTCACACAAATTTCCTCTGTGGCAAAAGTCCGGATGGATATTAGCAGCAGAAAACCCTCACCTTGTGACCATGCAACCCCAAACCGTTCACGCCCCTTGTTGAGTACATTTTGCCGTTTTAAAGCTAACTTCCTGCAATTCTACACATTTTGCCATGTCTTGTAGGTTCACGTCATATGATACCTAGGGGTCGAGGCCTGATTGAGGATCGGGACCTTTCAGTACAGCGGCTTTACTGTACTGATTGGGACAGGCTCTCTGTCCCCAGAGACAGGCCTACTGACTGTGATTCCATCCTCCCTGAGATTCCCCAGACACCCATCCTCCCTGAGATCCCCCAGACACCCATCCTCCCTGAGATCCCCCAGAAACCCACCCTCCCTGAGATCCCCCAGACACCCATCCTCCCTGAGATCCCCCAGACACCCATCCTCCCTGAGATCCCCCAGACACCCATCCTCCCTGAGATCCCCCAGACACCCACCCTCCCTGAGATCCCCCAGACACCCATCCTCCCTGAGATCCCTCGGACCTTCATCAATAAAGGGTTAAATGAGATGACGCGTTATTAACCGTTTAAACTACTAAAATTACCAATTTATGAATTGTGTATTATGTTATGCCATGTGATAGGATCTAAATTATAGTCTACAGAGTGAAAGAAGGGCATTGCTTCGTGACTTTTGGGACCTCATTTCCACTACATCTCCCTAATCACCCAAGCCGTACTGAAGCCACATCT
This sequence comes from Oncorhynchus tshawytscha, assembly GCF_018296145.1. NCBI lineage: Eukaryota > Metazoa > Chordata > Actinopteri > Salmoniformes > Salmonidae > Oncorhynchus > Oncorhynchus tshawytscha. Next base: position 9,402,889 of record NC_056436.1, on the reverse strand, counting down.
TCCATCCCCAATCTCTCTTGTGAAGATGGGTGAAGTTATGTCAGTTCTAAAAAATATTTTCTTAATTTGTGACACGAAGATCCACTGTACTAGTTGTTCAGGCTCTGGTCTCGTCCCATCTTGATTATTGTCCGGTAATTATCTTACTGTCCGGTAATTGTCTTACTGTCCGGTAATTGTCTTACTGTCTGGTAATTGTCTTATTGTCCGATTAATGTCTGGTAATATGATCATGTGACGCAAAGACCAAACTGAGCGGCAGCATACCTTCCTCTTGACTGCACATACAGGGCTAACATCATGCATGATGGTCTTTCCTGGTTGAAGGTTGATGAGAGATGTACAACTTCTCTTCTAGTATTTTTAAGAAACGTGTGTGTGTGTTTAAAATGCTTTACCACTTGTATACACTTCAAAAAGTAATACATACCCCACCAGACGAGCCACTATGGGTTTCTTCACGGTACCAAAACCAGATTTAATGCATTGCTCAGTTATGTATAGAGCCATGTCATCATGGAATGATCTGCTACCAGAGGTTACTCAGTTATGTATAGAGCCATGTCATCATGGAATGATCTGCTACCAGAGGTTACTCAGTTATGTATAGAGCCATGTCATCATGGAATGATCTGCTACCAGAGGTTACTCAGTTATGTATAGAGCCATGTCATCATGGAATGATCTGCTACCAGAGGTTACTCAGTTATGTATAGAGCCATGTCATCATGGAATGATCTGCTACCAGAGGTTACTCAGTTATGTATAGAGCCATGTCATCATGGAATGATCTGCTACCAGAGGTTACTCAGTTATGTATAGAGCCATGTCATCATGGAATGATCTGTTACCAGAGGTTACTCAGTTATGTATAGAGCCATGTCATCATGGAATGATCTGCTACCAGAGGTTACTCAGTTATGTATAGAGCCATGTCATCATGGAATGATCTGCTACCAGAGGTTACTCAGTTATGTATAGAGCCATGTCATCATGGAATGATCTGCTACCAGAGGTTACTCATTTATGTATAGAGTCATGTCATCATGGAATACTCTGCTACCAGAGGTTACTCAGTTATGTATAGAGCCATGTCATCATGGAATGATCTGCCACCAGAGGTTACTCAGGCAAAAAGCAAGTTTGGCTTAAAAACATATTGTATCACAGCCTCGCCTCTTTTTAAAGATCAAATTTAACTGTAAACACATTATGTACAATCAAAATGTGGACAAGATCAGGACCAAGGATGCATGTTAACGCCAGGTATAACCAACGCCAGGTATAACCAACGCCAGGTATAACCAACGCCAGATATAACCAACGCCAGGTATATACATTTTCATATCATCTGAACACCTGTTTACAAACCCAGCAACAAAATGAATCGGAACGGGAAAAGAGAGCAAACGTACACTGAATATACAAAGCATTATGAACACTTGTCACAGGCCGGCGTATAGCCTGTGGCAAAAATGAGGGGACACGAACAACAGGTATCGGCCAATCAAAAAGGTTCTTTATTATAGACCAAAAACAATTGACTTCAAACAAAGAAAAAGGAGGTGTGAAAGTATCATAATGTAGGGTGTATGTAAAGTGTAGGAATGCGTGAATCTGTGTGTGTGAATATGACTGAGTGACAACTACAAAGGAACAAACAAACCAGGATCGTACCTGTAGGAGCAGAGAGAGACTAGTGGTTAGTGAAGCAGTTTAAATACCCTGAGCCCAGGTGGCTCCAATCACTAACGACCCTCCTCTGCCTGCAGGAGGAACCGCCCCTGCAATGCAGAGGAGGGGCCGTGACACACCTGCTCTGTCCATGACAAACTGAAAACGGACCAGGTGAATCCAGGTGAAACACATGATCCCTTATTGTTGTCACCTGTTAAATCCACTTCAATCAGTGTAGATGAAGGGGAGGAGACGGGTTAAATAAGGATTTTTAATAATTGGGACAACTGAGAAATGGATTGTGTATGTCTACCATTCAGAGGGTGAATGGTCAAGACAAAAGATTTCAGTGCATTTGAACGAGTTACGATATTAGATGCCAGGCACACCGGTTTGAGTGTGTCAAGAACTGCAACGCTGCTGTTTTTTTTACACTCAACAGTTTCCCGTGTGCATCAAGAATGATCCATCACCCAAAGGACATCCAGACAACTTGACACAACTGTGGGAAGCATTGGAGTCAACATAGGCCAACATCCCCGTGGAACACTTTTAACACCTTGTAGAGTTCACACTCTGACCAATTGAGGCTGTTCTGAGGACAAAAGGGGGTGAAACTCAATATTAGTAATGTGTTCAAAATGTTTGGTACACTCAGTGTATAGGTCACTGCTTTTGACCGGAGCCTTATGGGCCATGGTCAGAGAAGTGCTGTAACGGTGAGAAGTAGGTGAGTATGTTTAACACAGCAAAGAACAAAATAGGAGTAGCATCTACACATGAACAATACTACCTGGGGAAAGACCCAGTGTCAGATAAAGGGCAGGTAATGAGTGAGGTAATGGAGTCCAGGTGTGTCTAATGATGAAGCGCAGATGCGCGTGATGATGGTTCCCAGGATCGGTGGTTAGTCAACCGCTGACATCGAAACGCTGGAGGGGAGGAGCAGGAGTAGACGTGACAAGTGCACTATTTTGGGAATAGGGTGCAATTTGGGAGGGGCCCATAATCCCACTGGACTCAGTCAGTTTCAGGTCTGGATCTGAGGCATTTCTCTAGAACCAAGTCACTCACTTGTCTCAGGATGGTAAGTTGGTGGTTGAGGATATCCCTCTAGTGGTGTGGGGGCTGTGATTTGGCAAAGTGGGTGGGGTTATATCCTTCCTGTTTGGCCCTGTCCGGGGGTGTCATCGGATGGGGCCACAGTGTCTCCTGACGCCTCCTGTCTCAGCCTCCAGTATTTATGCTGCAGTAGTTTATGTGTCGGGGGGCTAGGGTCAGTTTGTTATATCTGGAGTACCTCTCCTGTCTTATCCGGTGTCCTGTATGAATTTAAGTATGCTCTCTCTAATTTTCTCTTTCTCTCTTTCTTTCTCTCTCTTGGAGGACCTGAGCCCTAGGACCATGCCTCAGGATTACCTGACATGATGACTCCTTGCTGTCCCCAGTCCACCTGGCCGTGCTGCTGCTCCAGTTTCAACTGTTCTGCCTGTGATTATTATTGTTTGACCATGCTGGTCATTTATGAACATTTGAACATCTTGGCCATATTCTGTTATAATCTCCACCCGGCACAGCCAGAAGAGGACTGGCCACCCCACATAGCCTGGTTGCTCTCTAGGTTTCATCCTAGGTTTTGGCCTTTCTAGGGAGTTTTTCCTAGCCACCGTGCTTCTACACCTGCATTGCTTGCTATTTGGGGTTTTAGGCTGGGTTTCTGTACAGCATTTTGTGATATCAGGTGATGTACGAAGGGCTATATAAAGGTTAAGGGAATTTTTATCAATGATGACTAATTATGTATACATTTCAATCAGGACTGACTAGTCCAAATGCTATTATGTACTGTACATAATGAATTTTCTCTCTTGCTCCCATTCCCAATTGTATATAATATAGTCAGGAGTTTAGTAACAATGACGGTCTGTTCCTTTGTACAAATGAATGAACTATCTCCAGATGGCAGGGACGGACTATCTCCAGACTGTCTAGAATGCTGATTTACACTGACTGACCTTGGCCTCAGGCGAGGAGGGAAGACTCGAGAACTATAGGGCCTCTCTACCAGTGTCACGAAGAGATAGAACATTTAGAAAACGCTGACGTCATTTTCAGTTTATAACCTGTGGAAAAATGTGTATGTAACCAGTACTCTCTTGAATTAAACGCTGTTACCTGACTTTTAAGACCGGGGCTCTGTCCATTCTTATAAATATATAGGGTCTTACAAACCCTTCAAATGCATTGACAGAGTATTTAATTCTGATTGGGAAATAATACAGAGGAATTTAAAATTCCTTCAACAATAAATTGATTTGATTTGATTTGATTCACTCAGAACCAGTTCGACAACACCCTGAGAGGAGGTATACTCAGTGTACAGTATGAATAGTTTATAAATAATATTTTGGTGTCTTTCCTATATATAACTCTTATTTTATTTAAAATGTTTTAATTTTGATTTGAATGTATGTTGTTCTTGTCTAGTACTGTTCTGTACGTTATCTTGTATTTGTATGTTTCATGTGGAGCCTAGGAAGAGTAGCTGCTGCATGTGCAATAGCTAATGGGGATTCTAATAAACTAAACTCTCTTCAGCCTGAAAGAGAAACGCATACACACACATATACACACATATATACACACACATATACACACACACACACATATACACACACACACATAGACACACACACACACACACATATACACACACACATATACACACATATACACACACACACACACACACACACATATATACACACACATATACACACACACACACACACATACATATACACACACACACACACATATACACACACACACACACACACACACACACACACACACACACACACACAGGGCCAATGCACAGTAAATGACAATTACACTTCCACTCCGAGTCTTCCAGCCTGCTCATTAATAACTTGAGAGGAAAAGCCAATAGGGCAAATAACACTCTCCAATACTCAGAGAGAATAAGTCAATCAATTACCAACAAAACCACTCATCCACCCGGCCAAACGCCCTAATGAATGAACAATGTAATGCAAAGTAAAAAGGATCATCACAGCTTTTCTTTAATCAACCAAAGTAGAACACAGTATTCACCCAGGGTAAAGGAGAGACAACAGAGACGGGACCTTCTACAGGGACGGTCAATAAACCAGCTCAATTACTGTTCCAGGCTGTATCATATCCGGCCGTGATTGGGTGTCCCACAGGGCGGTCGGCGCAATTGGCCCAGCGTCGCCCGGGTTTGGCCGGGGGATGGCGCTCATTGTAAATAAGAATTTGTTTTTGAAATGACTTGCCTAGTTAAATAAAGGTTAAATAAAGGTTAGATAAAGGTTAGATAAAGGTTAAATAAAGGTTAAATAAAGGTTACACAAAGGTTAACTAAAGTTAAACAAAGGTTAGATAAAGGTTAAATAAAGGTTACATAAAGGTTAGATAAAGGTTACATAAAGGTTACATAAAGGTTAGATAAAGGTTACATAAAGGTTACATAAAGGTTAGATAAAGGTTAACTAAAGGTTACATAAAGGTTACACATCACAGTGAGTATGTTTGGTGCTGTCAGCCACAAATAAAGGATTACTGGCCGTAGTGCGGTGGCCACTTTGCTATTGTTTCAACTATGGATTGGCCCTTTAAGCTTGTCCCTTAGAGGAGTCAACAAGCTGTGAGATATCGAGTACATTTACACACCTCAGATCTGGCGAACGCCTCTCCGCCAACACACTAATGAACACACGAGTACAGCCAAGCACCTCCGTCTTTCTGTAGAACCCATTCAGCTGGGACTTCCTTTGGTGACAGCCTCCGCCTGCCTTGAGAGTGATACGTCCCACAGACACACGTCCTAAAACCATACGTCCCACAGAGACACGTCCCACAGAGATACAGTGCCTTGCGAAAGTATTCGGCCCCCTTGAACTTTGCGACCTTTTGCCACATTTCAGGCTTCAAACATAAAGATATAAAACTGTATTTTTTGTGAAGAATCAACAACAAGTGGGACACAATCATGAAGTGGAACGACATTTATTGGATATTTTAAACTTTTTAACAAATCAAAAACTGAAAAATTGGGCGTGCAAAATTATTCAGCCCCCTTAAGTTAATACTTTGTAGCGCCACCTTTTGCTCCGATTACAGCTGTAAGTAGCTTGGGGTATGTCTCTATCAGTTTTGCACATCAAGAGACTGAAATTTTTTCCACTTCCTCCTTGCAAAACAGCTCGAGCTCAGTGAGGTTGGATGGAGAACATTTGTGAACAGCAGTTTTCAGTTCTTTCCACAGATTCTCGATTGGATTCAGGTCTGGACTTTGACTTGGCCATTCTAACACCTGGATATGTTTATTTTTGAACCATTCCATTGTAGATTTTGCTTTATGTTTTGGATCATTGTCTTGTTGGAAGACAAATCTCCGTCCCAGTCTCAGGTCTTTTGCAGACTCCATCAGGTTTTCTTCCAGAATGGTCTTGTATTTGGCTCCATCCATCTTCCCATCTTCCCATCAATTTTAACCATCTTCCCTGTCCCTGCTGAAGAAAAGCAGGCCCAAACCATGATGCTGCCACCACCATGTTTGACAGTGGGGATGGTGTGTTCAGGGTGATGGCTGTGTTGCTTTTACGCCAAACATAACGTTTTGAAACCCATATGTGTGGAGTGAATTGGGTCTTTTTCAAAACAGCCACCTTCAAAATGGCCACCCTGGAAATAGAGAATCAGTCTTGTTTATGTGGCTTCCTTTTCGCAGCCCAGCTGAGATAACACAGGAATCAGCTCTGTTTGTCCTCTCTCTCCATGACATCGCTATGTCTGGGGGTTTTTCCTCCTCCCGCTCTCGTTTGTCCAAGCGGACCTTTTTTTTTTTTTTTAAACATCTCTGATTTTGTCAAGACAAGTGCAACAATGAAACATCTGTGAAACTTTTGGCACGCTCGCTCTCCACCATTTCCTGGTACCTGCATTTCTCATCTCTCAGCGTGGTAACCAAATGTCGTTTCTCTCCACAGCCCTCCCATCGTCTCCCATCAACAGCACTATCTGTCTGATAGAGTTAAATCTACACGTACAGAGAGCTCTTCTTACATCTGCCTGGAATGGAATAGAACAGGATGGAAAGGAATGGGATAGAATAGAATAGAATGGGATAGAATAGAATAGAATGGGATAGAATAGAATAGAATGGGATAGAATAGAATAGAATGGGATAGAATAGAATAGAATGGGATAGAATAGAATAGAATGGGATGGAGGAGAATAGAATGGGATGGAATAGAATAGGATGGGATAGAATAGAATACAATGGGATGGAATAGAATAGAATGGGATAGAATAGAATAGAATGGGATGGGAAGGAATGGGATAGAATAGAATAGAATGGGATGGAAAGGAATGGGATAGAATAGAATAGAATGGGATGGAATAGAATAGAATGGGATGGGAAGGAATGGGATGGGAAGGAATGGGATAGAATAGAATAGAATGGGATGGAAAGGAATGGGATAGAATAGAATAGAATGGGATGGAATAGAATAGAATGGGATGGAATAGAATAGAATGGGATGGAATAGAATAGAATGGGATGGAATAGAATAGAATGGGATAGAAGAGAATAGAATGGGATGGAAAGGAATGGGATAGAATAGAATAGAATGGGATGGAATAGAATAGAATGGGATGGAATAGATTAGAATGGAATGGAATAGAATGGGATGGAATAGAATGGAATGGGATGGAATAGAATGGAATATAATAGAATGGAATAAAATAGAATGGAATAGAATGGAACAGAATGGGATGGGAAGGAATGGATGGAATAGAATAGATTGGGATGGAATAGAACAGAATAGAAAATAATAGAATGGGATGGAATAGAATGGAATAGAATAGAATAAAATAGAATGGAATAGAATGGGATGGGATGGAATAGAATAGAATGGAATAAAATAGAATGGAATAGAATGGAACAGAATGGGATGGGAAGGAATGGGATGGAATAGAATAGATTGGGATGGAATAGAACATAATAGAAAATAATAGAATGGGATGGAATAGAATAGAATGGAATAAAATAGAATGGAACAGAATGGGTGGGAAGGAATGGGATGGAATAGAATAGAATGGGATGGAATAGAACAGAATAGAAAATAATAGAATGGGATGGAATAGAATGGAATAGAATAGAATGGAATAAAATAGAATGGAACAGAATGGGATGGGAAGGAATGGGATGGAATAGAATAGAATGGGATGGAATAGAACAGAATAGAAAATAATAGAATGGGATGGAATAGAATAGAATGGAATAAAATAGAATGGAATAGAATGGGATGGGAAGGAATGGGATGGAATAGAATGGGATGGAATAGAATGGAATAGAAAATAATAGAATGGGATGGAATAGAATGGAATAGAATAGAATGGAATAAAATAGAATGGAATAGAATGGAACAGAATGGGATGGGAAGGAATGGGATGGAATAGAATAGAATGGGATGGAATAGAATGGAATAAAATAGAATGGAACAGAATGGGATGGGAAGGAATGGGATGGAATAGAATAGAATGGGATGGAATAGAACAGAATAGAAAATAATAGAATGGGATGGAATAGAATAGAATAGAATGGAATAAAATAGAATGGAATAGAATGGAACAGAATGGGATGGGAAGGAATGGGATGGAATAGAATAGAATGGAATAGAATGGAAGAGAATGGGATGGGAAGGAGTGGGATGGAATAGAATAGAATGTAATAAAATAGAATGGAATAGAATGGAACAGAATGGAATGGGATGGAATAGAATAGAATGGAACAGAATGGGATGGGAAGGAATGGGATGGAATATAATAGAATGGAATAAAATAGAATGGAATAGAATGGAACAGAATGGGATGGAAAGGAATGGGATGGAATAGAATAGATTGGGATGGAATAGAACAGAATAGAAAATAATGGGATGGAATAGAATAGAATGGAATAGAATAGAATAAAATAGAATGGAATAGAATGGGATGGGATGGAATAGAATAGAATGGAATAAAATAGAATGGAATAGAATGGAACAGAATGGGATGGGAAGGAATGGGATGGAATAGAATAGAATGGGATGGAATAGAATAGAATGGGATGGAATAGAATGGAATATAATAGAATGGAATAAAATAGAATGGAATAGAATGGAACAGAATGGGATGGGAAGGAATGGGATGGAATAGAATAGATTGGGATGGAATAGAACATAATAGAAAATAATAGAATGGGATGGAATAGAATAGAATGGAATAAAATAGAATGGAATAGAATGGAACAGAATGGGATGGGAATGAATGGGATGGAATAGAACAGAATAGAAAATAATAGAATGGGATGGAATAGAATGGAATAGAATAGAATGGAATAAAATAGAATGGAACCGAATGGGATGGGAAGGAATGGGATGGAATAGAATAGATTGGGATGGAATAGAACATAATAGAAAATAATAGAATGGGATGGAATAGAATAGAATAGAATGGAATAAAATAGAATGGAATAGAATGGAACAGAATGGGATGGGAAGGAATGGGATGGAATAGAATAGAATGGGATGGAATAGAATAGAATGGGATGGAATAGAATGGAATATAATAGAATGGAATAAAATAGAATGGAATAGAATGGAACAGAATGGGATGGGAAGGAATGGGATGGAATAGAATAGATTGGGATGGAATAGAACATAATAGAAAATAATAGAATGGGATGGAATAGAATAGAATGGAATAAAATAGAATGGAATAGAATGGAACAGAATGGGATGGGAATGAATGGGATGGAATAGAACAGAATAGAAAATAATAGAATGGGATGGAATAGAATGGAATAGAATAGAATGGAATAAAATAGAATGGAACCGAATGGGATGGGAAGGAATGGGATGGAATAGAATAGATTGGGATGGAATAGAACATAATAGAAAATAATAGAATGGGATGGAATAGAATAGAATAGAATGGAATAAAATAGAATGGAATAGAATGGAACAGAATGGGATGGGAAGGAATGGGATGGAATAGAATAGAATGGGATGGAATAGAACAGAATAGAAAATAATAGAATGGGATGGAATAGAATAGAATGGAATAAAATAGAATGGAATAGAATGGAACAGAATGGGATGGGAAGGAATGGGATGGAATAGAATAGAATGGGATGGAATAGAATAGAATGGGATGGAATAGAATGGAATATAATAGAATGGAATAAAATAGAATGGAATAGAATGGAACAGAATGGGATGGGAAGGAATGGGATGGAATAGAATAGATTGGGATGGAATAGAACATAATAGAAAATAATAGAATGGGATGGAATAGAATAGAATGGAATAAAATAGAATGGAATAGAATGGAACAGAATGGGATGGGAAGGAATGGGATGGAATAGAATAGAATGGGATGGAATAGAACAGAATAGAAAATAATAGAATGGGATGGAATAGAATGGAATAAAATAAAATGGAATAGAATGGGATGGGAAGGAATGGGATGGAATAGAATAGAATGGGATGGAATAGAATGGAATAGAAAATAATAGAATGGGATGGAATAGAATAGAATGGAATAGAATAGAATGGAATAAAATAGAATGGAATAGAATGGAACAGAATGGGATGGGAAGGAATGGGATGGAATAGAATAGAATGGGATGGAATAGAACAGAACGGAATAGAAAATAATAGAATGGGATGGAATAGAATGGAATAAAATAGAATGGAATAGAATTGAATGGAACAGAATGGGATGGGAAGGAATGGGATGGAATAGAATAGAATGGGATGGAATAGAACAGAATAGAAAATAATAGAATGGGATGGAATAAAATAGAATGGAATAAAATAGAATGGAATAGAATGGAACAGAATGGAATGGGATGGAATATAATAGAATGGAACAGAATGGGATGGGAAGGAATGGGATGGAATAGAATAGAATGGGATGGAATAGAACAGAATAGAAAATAATAGAATGGGATTCAATAGAATAGAATGGGATATAGTATAATGGGATGGAATAGAAAAGAATAGAATGGGATGGAATAGAATAGAATGGAATAGAATGGGATATAGTATAATGGGATGCAATAGAATAGAATAGAATAGAATAGAATAGAATAGAATAGAATGGGATATAGTATAATGGGAGGGAATAGAATAGAATAGAATGGGAGAGAATGGGATAATAAAGCATACTTCTCATCTCCGTTTTAATCATGTTTGCAAAGAAAAGGGCAGCTAAGTCATATGTGGTTATTTGTTTAAAAGTATTCCTTCATTGTCAGGAGCCTGAGGCACATCTCCACATTGTATGACCACCCAGATTGTTCCCAGATCTCTCTTCCTATCTCTGTAATGAGCGCTGTGGCTGAGGTGGAAGGTTGTTTTCCCTGCTGCACACCAAACACTTCCCCAACAGACGGCACCATTAACCCCCTTTATCCAAACACATGAAACTCTGCCCCCCTCCCTCCACCACCACTTCCACACAGACACACACACACACGGACACACACACACACACAAACACACAGACACACACACACACAGACACACACACACACAAACACACAGACACACAAACACACCGCTTCTCTACAGTAGCCAGTATCCACCATGTATTATTCATGCAGGCTAAATAAGCTACATTTAATTAGCCAATCAGCTGCTGGCGTGGTGGGTAATGAGAAGTTAATAGCTGAGGAGCCTGTATTCCCCCAGCCAGAGGCCCACACACATGCCCACACACACACACACACACACACACTCACAGTTACCCAAGCCAGAGGCCCTCGTAGTGCCTGAGAGAGCCAGGGAGAGGCGCAGAGGGAGAGATAAAGTGTTGAGGATTGCATAATCACACACACTGATAACACAATGTGCATTAGCCAGCTCCCAGCTGTGTTGATGCCGTATCCTCTCCTCTGAGCTGTGTTGATGCCTTGTCCTCTCCTCTGAGCTGTGTTGATGCCGTATCCTCTCCTCTGAGCTGTGTTGATGCCGTGTCCTCTCCTCTGAGCTGTGTTAGAACTTCCGGCGCCGACAGAGATGGCCGCCTCGCTTCGCGTTCCTAGGAAACTATGCAGTTTTTTGTTTTTTTACGTGTTATTTCTTACACTAGTACCCCAGGTCATCTTAGGTTTCATTACATACAGCCGAGAAGAACTACTGAATATAAGATCAGCGTCAACTCACCATCAGTACGACCAAGAATATGTTTTTCGCGATGCGGATCCTGTGTTCTGCCTTACAACCAGTGTAACGGAGTGGATCCCATGCAGCGACCCAAAAAAACGACTCAGAAAAAGAGGGAAACGAAGCGGTCTTCTGGTCAGACTCCGGAGACGGGCACATCGTGCACCTCTCCCTAGCATTCTTCTCGCCAATGTCCAGTCTCTTGACAACAAGGTTGATGAAATCCGAGCAAGGGTAGCATTCCAGAGGGACATCAGAGACTGTAACGTTCTTTGCTTCACGGAAACATGGCTAACTGGAGAGACGCTATCCGAAGCGGTGCAGCCAGCGGGTTTCTCCACGCATCGCGCAGACAGAAACAAACATCTTTCTGGTAAGAAGAGGGGCGGGGGCGTATGCCTTATGACTAACGTGACATGGTGTGATGAAAGAAACATACAGGAACTCAAATCCTTCTGTTCACCTGATTTAGAATTCCTCACAATCAAATGTAGACCGCATTATCTACCAAGAGAATTCTCTTCGATTATAATCACAGCCGTATATATCCCCCCCCAAGCAGACACATCGATGGCTCTGAACGAACTTTATTTAACTCTCTGCAAACTGGAAACGATTTATCCGGAGGCTGCATTCATTGTAGCTGGGGATTTTAACAAGGCTAATCTGAAAACAAGACTCCCTAAATTTTATCAGCATATTTTATCAGCATATCGATTGCGCAACCAGGGGTGGAAAGACCTTGGATCATTGTTACTCTAACTTCCGCGACGCATATAAGGCCCTGCCCCGCCCCCCTTTCGGAAAAGCTGACCACGACTCCATTTTGTTGATCCCTGCCTACAGACAGAAACTAAAACAAGAAGCTCCCATGCTGAGGTCTGTCCAACGCTGGTCCGACCAAGCTGACTCCACACTCCAAGACTGCTTCCATCACGTGGACTGGGAGATGTTTCGTATTGCGTCAGACAACAACATTGACGAATACGCTGATTCGGTGGGCGAGTTCATTAGAACGTGCGTTGAAGATGTCGTTCCCATAGCAACGATTAAAACATTCCCTAACCAGAAACCTTGGATTGATGGCAGCATTCGTGTGAAACTGAAGGCACGAACCACTGCTTTTAATCAGGGCAAGGTGTCTGGTAACATGGCTGAATACAAACAGTGCAGCTATTCCCTCCGCAAGGCTATCAATCAAGCTAAGCGCCAGTACAGAGACAAAGTAGAATCTCAATTCAACGGCTCAGACACAAGAGGCATGTGGCAGGGTCTACAGTCAATCACGGACTACAGGAAGAAACCCAGCCCAGTCACGGACCAGGATGTCTTGCTCCCAGGCAGACTAAATAACTTTTTGCCAGCTTTGAGGACAATACAGTGCCACTGACACGGCCTGCAACGAAAACATGCGGTCTCTCCTTCACTGCAGCCGAAGTAAGTAAGACATTTAAACGTGTTAACCCTCGCAAGGCTGCAGGCCCAGACGGCGTCCCCAGCCGCGCCCTCAGAGCATGCGCAGACCAGCTGGCCGGTGTGTTTACGGACATATTCAATCAATCCCTATACCAGTCTGCTGTTCCCACATGCTTCAAGAGGGCCACCATTGTTCCTGTTCCCAAGAAAGCTAAGGTAACTGAGCTAAACGACTACCACCCCGTAGCACTCACATCCGTCATCATGAAGTGCTTTGAGAGACTAGTCAAGGACCATATCACCTCCACCCTACCTGACACCCTAGACCCACTCCAATTTGCTTACCGCCCAAATAGGTCCACAGACGATGCAATCTCAACCACACTGCACACTGCCCTAACCCATCTGGACAAGAGGAATACCTATGTGAGAATGCTGTTCATCGACTACAGCTCGGCATTCAACACCATAGTACCCTCCAAGCTCGTCATCAAGCTCGAGACCCTGGGTCTCGACCCCGCCCTGTGCAACTGGGTTCTGGACTTCCTGACGGGCCGCCCCCAGGTGGTGAGGGTAGGCAACAACATCTCCTCCCCGCTGATCCTCAACACTGGGGCCCCACAAGGGTGCGTTCTGAGCCCTCTCCTGTACTCCCTGTTCACCCACGACTGCGTGGCCATGCACGCCTCCAACTCAATCATCAAGTTTGCGGACGACACAACAGTGGTAGGCTTGATTACCAACAACGACGAGACGGCCTACAGGGAGGAGGTGAGGGCCCTCGGAGTGTGGTGTCAGGAAAATAACCTCACACTCAACGTCAACAAAACTAAGGAGATGATTGTGGACTTCAGGAAACAGCAGAGGGAACACCCCCCCATCCACATCGATGGAACAGTAGTGGAGAGGGTAGCAAGTTTTAAGTTCCTCGGCATACACATCACAGACAAACTGAATTGGTCCACTCACACAGACAGCATCGTGAGGAAGGCGCAGCAGCGCCTCAGGAGGCTGAAGAACCTCAGGAGGCTGAAGAAATTCGGCTTGTCACCAAAAGCACTCACAAACTTCTACAGATGCACAATCGAGAGCATCCTGGCGGGCTGTATCACCGCCTGGTATGGCAACTGCACCGCCCTCAACCGTAAGGCTCTCCAGAGGGTAGTGAGGTCTGCACAACGCATCACCGGGGGCAAACTACCTGCCCTCCAGGACACCTACACCACCCGATGCTACAGGAAGGCCATAAAGATCATCAAGGACATCAACCACCCGAGCCACTGCCTGTTCACCCCGCTGTCATCCAGAAGGCGAGGTCAGTACAGGTGCATCAAAGCTGGGACCGAGAGACTGAAAAACAGCTTCTATCTCAAGGCCATCAGACTGTTAAACAGCCACCACTAACATTGAGTGGCTACTGCCAACACACTGTCAATGACACTGACTCTACTCCAGCCACTTTAATAATGGGAACTGATGGGAAATGATGTAAATATATCACTAGCCACTTTAAACAATGCTACCTTATATAATGTTACTTACCCTACATTATTCATCTCATATGCATACGTAGATACTGTACTCTATATCACCGACTGCATCCTTATGTAATACATGTATCACTAGCCACTTTAACTATGCCACTTGGTTTACATACTCATCTCATATGTATATACTGTACTCGATATCATCTACCGTATCTTGCCTATGCTGCTCTGTACCATCACTCATTCATATATCCTTATGTACATATTCTTTATCCCCCTTACACTGTGTATAAGACAGTAGTTTTTTTTTTGGAATTGTTAGTTAGATTACTTGTTCGTTATTACTGCATTGTCGGAACTAGAAGCACAAGCATTTCGCTACACTCACATTAACATCTGCTAACCATGTGTATGTGACAAATAAAATTTGATTTGATTTGATTTGATTTGTTGATGCTGTATCCTCTCCTCTGAGCTGTGTTGATGCCGTGTCCTCTCCTCTGAGCTGTGTTAATGCCGTGTCCTCTCCTCTGAGCTGTGTTGATGCCGTATCCTCTCCTCTGAGCTGTGTTGATCTCAATCAATCAAATGTATTACTAAAGCTCCTTTTTACATCGGCCGATATCACAAAGTGCTTTATACAGGAAACTAAAAACCTTTATACAGGAACCTAAAAACCTGCGCTACTGTTGTTCTTCTACTCGCAGGGTCTTCTAATCATCAGAGTCATGGAGGGGTGGGGCTCTGTGGCAGGCTGTGATGACTCAATGTTTCAATGTGAAGAGTGCCAAGTGGTCTGTTTTTGTTGTTGTGTGTTTGTTTGAGATTCGCTGGAGATGCGTTTTGTGAAACTCTGATCCAAGATGTCAAAGATAAACTCACTCACTCGTAACCCGCACGCACGCACGCACACACTCACTCACTCACTCACTCACTCACTCACTCACTCAGCTAAAGCTGCTGCCTCATGTAGAGACACTATAGAGACATTAAACACTGGCCCGTTTCTTTCATACTGGTTTTCACACTTGTTTATTTATACACTGGATTCTCAACATAGCTCACTGTAATATATTTACTGCTCTACATATCATTCTTTGAATATATTTGTTTGATTTGGGTTTACTGATTATTTGGGATTACTGTTTATATTTTTAAGGGACTCCTCGTAAATTGACGTAAATGCACGTTTAGGTTCCACCTCTGAAAAGTGACGAAGGCTACGTATACATATTCACACATTAGGTGTGGGGAATTTCCATGTGGAGTTGAGAAACATCAACAAATATAGCTCTAACAGTGTACCTAGCTAGCGTGCTAACCTTATATAGCTAGTTAATGTTACCTGTTGTTTCAGGGTTTTTTTTTAACTACACCGTGTTCAAAAGATTAGCCAGCTGGCTCTAGGGGATGGTTCTGGGGCTGGATTTGTCATAATCATTGATTTAGGGAACTCTTTACCACAGATGGAAATGGCCTCTCGTTGCAGATGGAAACCACTGGCATCTCTTTGCAGATGGAAACCACTGGCATCTCTTTGCAGATGGCCCTAATATCAGGGCTTCATATCAGGACCTTATATCCCATGTTGCCATCAGGCCCTCATATCCCATGTTGCCATCAGGCCCTCATATCCCATGTTGCCACCAGGCCCTCATATCCCATGTTGCCACCAGGCCCTCATATCCCATGTTGCCATCAGGCCCTCATAACCCACATTGCCATCAGGCCCTCATATCCCATGTTGCCATCAGGCCCTCATATCAGGCCCTTATATCCCATTTTGCCATTGTTACCATCAGGACTTCATAACTCACGTTGCCATCAGGCCCTCCTATGAGGCCTTCATATCCCATGTTGCTATCAGGCCCATATCCCATGTTGCTATCAGGCCCTCATAACCCACATTGCCATCAGGACTTCATAACTCACGTCGCCATCAGGCCCTCCTATGAGGCCTTCATATCCCATGTGGCCATCAGGCCCTTATATCCCATGTTGCCATTGTTGCCATCAGGACCTCATATCAGGCCCTCATAACCCACATTGCCATCAGGCCCTCATATCCCATGTTGCCATCAGGCCCTCATATCCCATTTTGCTATCAGGCCCATATCCCATGTTGCTATCAGGCCCTCATATCAGGCCCTTATATCCCATTTTGCCATCAGGCCCTCATATCAGGCCCTTATATCCCATTTTGCCATTGTTACCATCAGGACTTCATAACTCACGTTGCCATCAGGCCCTCCTATGAGGCCTTCATATCCCATGTTGCCATCAGGCCCTTATATCCCATGTTGTCATTGTTGCCATCAGGCACTCATATCCCATGTTGCCACCAGGCCCGCATATCAGACCCTCATATCAGACCCTCATATCTCATGTTGCAATTGTTGCCATTAGGCCCGTAAATCCCACGTTGCCATCAAGCCTGCTAAACAGAGCCAGTCAGAGAAGCATTTTCAGCAGCCAAGCAATAATAACTTCCCCACGTCCCAGCACATTACATTCACTCTGATTAATGACACCTATTCGGCTTATCTGGATAGATGCTTGTTTACACACACATGCAGCCACACACACATGCTTATTTGCACACAAGCAGTGTTGTGTTGATTATAGGCCCCTGACGGCCTCTAGCGGGCTCTACTCTGTGTTTTGTAATGTATACAGACAGACAAGCTCACTGGCTAAACTCCTCCCTACAGCTTTGTCTTAGTATAGACTATAGAAGCAGCAGGGAGAGAGAGAGAGAGAGAGAAGGGTAAAATGGAGGGAGAGAAATGTTCTGTTTCCGAGTGTGTATTGAGAAGTGATGATAAAATCAGAGCTTGACCAGTCTTGATTAGTTGGCTCTGGAAGGTCAGGCTAGAGTATTTACTGTAATTTATCCTGTGAGAGCTTTTGTTCCTAACCCAGTACGGTGTTTCAGGTGCCAAGTTCACGGTCATGTTGCAGCAGTATGCAGGAGGAAGATTCCCGAAGTGTGAGAAGTAATGCAGGAGGGCGTGGGACGAAAGAGTGTGTAGTTTCGGTGGAGTGTTTCAATTGTGGGGGTGTGGGGGTGGCCATGTGGCTCGGGATCAGAAATGTCATGTGCGAGTGAGACAGATTGAAGTTTCCAGGGTGAGAGCAGTGCTGAAAGTGTCATATGCTGAGACATAGAGCAAAGTAGGGGCTGGGTGGCAAAGCAACAAGCTCTCACAGTCTCACGTTAGAATTAGACATTCTCAAACGTCAAATTCCGAAGTTGTTGCAAGCATAACATTTCAAAGTGTTTAAGGTTAAGCATTAACTATAAATGTTTAATGTTTAAGGTTAAGGTTAAGTATTAAATCTGAAATCCTAAGGTCAGGCATTAACTCTGAATGGTTAAGGTTAAGGTTAAGGTCAGGCATTACCTCTGAATGGTTAAGGTTAAGGTTAAGGTCAGGCATTAACTCTGAATGGTTAAGGTTAAGGTTAAGGTCAGGCATTAACTCTGAATGGTTAAGGTTAAGGTTAAGGTCAGGCATTAACTCTGAATGGTTAAGGTTAAGGTTAAGGTCAGGCATTAACTCTGAATGGTTAAGGTAAGGGTTAAGCTTTAGATTTAAACTGGAACATTTTGGAATCAGAGGTAGGTGCTTATGCTGATTCGCCAGCACCCTCCACAATGCCCTAGCAAAACAGAAACCTACTTGAAGTTAACAGCGCTCACTGTTGCCCCTAGTGGCCTGTTTCTACGTCATCTGCCTTCAAAGAGAAAAGATATCAGTACACTGTAGAGACAGAATGATACTTAGCCTAGCCAATAAAGAGTTTGGTTTACGTCTGAAAGCAACTGGTTTAAAAACACAGTCTGACAGACATGACACTCAACAAGTCAATAGGCTCCCAGTAAGCAGATGACTGACAAGAGCCTTTTAATCACAGGACTGATCCTGTGTGTGTGTGTGTGTGTGTGTGTGTGTGTGTGTGCGTGTGTGCGTGTGTGCGTGTGTGTGTGTGTGTGTGTGTGTGTGTGTGTGTGTGTGTGTGTGTGTGTGTGTGTGTGTGTGTGTGTGTGTGTGTGTGTGTGCTGAGCAAGTAGTGCTTTTTGAGGTCATTTCAGGTTCAGTTCAATTATTAAAAAATAATCACGGTTTTAGATTTCAGTTTCGATTATTGTGTTTTTACATTAAATGCACTATGCATTATGTGGGTAGAATGCTGTAACGACACTGAATAAAAGTCCCATGATGGTAGTGACCGTCCATTACTGCTTATCACTTACTAAACATCATTTATTCACATTACTTTAATTTAATAACAAATATATATATATATTTGATTATTTCATCAGTTAGATTATATATTTGCAGGTTCATGAAGCAACTGCTTTCTATCTCTCTCCATCTCTTCTCCTCTCCATCTCTCCTCTCCATCTCTTCTCCTCTCCATCTCTCCATCTCTTCTCCTCTCCATCTCTCCATCTCTTCTTCTCTTCATCTACAAATCAGCCGGGCTAGACAATCTGGACCCTTTCTTTCTAAAATTATCTGCCGAAATTGTTGCCACCCCTATTACTAGCCTGTTCAACCTCTCTTTCGTGTCGTCTGAGATTCCCAAAGATTGGAAAGCAGCTGCGGTCATCCCCCTCTTCAAAGGGGGGGACACTCTTGACCCAAACTGCTACAGACCTATATCTATCCTACCGTGCCTTTCTAAGGTCTTCGAAAGCCAAGTCAACAAACAGATTACCGACCATTTCGAATCTCACCATACCTTCTCTGCTATGCAATCTGGTTTCAGAGCTGGTCATGGGTGCACCTCAGCCACGCTCAAGGTCCTAAACGATATCTTAACCGCCATCGATAAGAAACATTACTGTGCAGCCGTATTCATTGATCTGGCCAAGGCTTTCGACTCTGTCAATCACCACATCCTCATCGGCAGACTCGACAGCCTTGGTTTCTCAAATAATTGCCTCGCCTGGTTCACCAACTACTTCTCTGATAGAGTTCAGTGTGTCAAATCGGAGGGTCTGCTGTCCGGACCTCTGGCAGTCTCTATGGGGGTGCCACAGGGTTCAATTCTTGGACCGACTCTCTTCTCTGTATACATCAATGAGGTCGCTCTTGCTGCTGGTGAGTCCCTGATCCACCTCTACGCAGACGACACCATTCTGTATACTTCCGGCCCTTCTTTGGACACTGTGTTAACAACCCTCCAGGCAAGCTTCAATGCCATACAACTCTCCTTCCGTGGCCTCCAATTGCTCTTAAATACAAGTAAAACTAAATGCATGCTCTTCAACCGATCGCTACCTGCACCTACCAGCCTGTCCAACATCACTACTCTGGACGGCTCTGACTTAGAATACGTGGACAACTACAAATACTTAGGTGTCTGGTTAGACTGTAAACTCTCCTTCCAGACCCATATCAAACATCTCCAATCCAAAGTTAAATCTAGAATTTGCTTCCTATTTCGCAACAAAGCATCCTTCACTCATGCTGCCAAACATACCCTTGTAAAACTGACCATCCTACCAGTCCTCGACTTTGGCGATGTCATTTACAAAATAGCCTCCAATACCCTACTCAACAAATTGGATGCAGTCTATCACAGTGCAATCCGTTTTATCACCAAAGCCCCATATACTACCCACCATTGCGACCTGTACGCTCTCGTTGGCTGGCCCTCGCTTCATACTCGTCGCCAAACCCACTGGCTCCATGTCATCTACAAGACCCTGCTAGGTAAAGTCCCCCTTATCTCAGCTCGCTGGTCACCATAGCATCTCCCACCTGTAGCACACGCTCCAGCAGGTATATCTCTCTAGTCACCCCCAAAACCAATTCTTTCTTTGGCCGCCTCTCCTTCCAGTTCTCTGCTGCCAATGACTGGAACGAACTACAAAAATCTCTGAAACTGGAAACACTTATCTCCCTCACTAGCTTTAAGCACCAACTGTCAGAGCAGCTCACAGATTACTGCACCTGTACATAGCCCACCTATAATTTAGCCCAAACAACTACCTCTTTCCCAACTGTATTTAATTTTTATTTATTTATTTATTTTGCTCCTTTGCACCCCATTATTTTTATTTCTACTTTGCACATTCTTCCATTGCAAAACTACCATTCCAGTGTTTTACTTGCTATATTGTATTTACTTTGCCACCATGGCCTTTTTTGCCTTTACCTCCCTTCTCACCTCATTTGCTCACATTGTATATAGACTTGTTTATACTGTATTATTGACTGTATGTTTGTTTTACTCCATGTGTAACTCTGTGTCGTTGTATCTGTCGAACTGCTTTGCTTTATCTTGGCCAGGTCGCAATTGTAAATGAGAACTTGTTCTCAACTTGCCTACCTGGTTAAATAAAGGTAAAATAAATAAATAAAATAAAAATCTCTTCTTCTCTTCATCTCTCCATCTCTTCTTCTCTTCATCTCTCCATCTCTTCTCCTCTCCATCTCTCCATCTCTTCTCCTCTCCATCTCTCCATCTCTTCTCCTCTCCATCTCTTCTTCATCTCTCCATCTCTCCTCTCATCTCTCCATCTCTCCTCTTCATCTCTCCATCTCTCCTCTCCATCTCTCCATCTCTCCATCTCTTCATCTCTCCATCTCTCCATCTCTCCTTCTCTCCATCTCTCCTTCTCTTCATCTCTCCTTCTCTTCATCTCTCCATCTCTCCTTCTCTTCATCTCTCCATCTCTCCTTCTCTTCATCTCTCCATCTCTCCTTCTCTTCATCTCTCCATCTCTCCTTCTCTTCATCTCTCCATCTCTCCTTCTCTTCATCTCTCCATCTCTCCTTCTCTCCATCTCTCCTTCTCTTCATCTCTCCATCTCTTCATCTATCCATCTCTCCTTCTCTCCATCTCTCCTTCTCTCCATCTCTTCTTCTCTCCTTCTCTCCATCTCTCCTTCTCTTCATCTCTCCATCTCTCCCTCTTCATCTATCCATCTCTCCTTCTCTCCATCTCTCCATCTCTTCATCTCTCCTTCTCTCAATCTCTCCATCTCTCCTTCTCTCCATATCTCCATCTCTTCTCCTCTCCATCTCTTCTCCTCTCCATCTCTCCTCTCCATCTCTCCTCTCCATCTCTACTCTTCATCTCTTCTCCTCTCCATCTCTCCATATCTCCATCTCTTCATCTCTCCTTCTCTCCATATCTCCATCTCTTCTCCTCTCCATCTCTACTCTCCATCTCTTCTCCTCTCCATCTCTTCTCCTCTCCATCTCTCCTCTCCATCTCTACTCTCCATCTCTTCATCTCTCCATCTCTTCTTCATCTCTACATCTGTCCTTGTCTCCATCTCTCCATCTCTCCTTCTCTCCTTCTCTCCATATCTTCATCTCTCCATCTCTTCATCTCTCCATCTGTCCCTCTCTCTATCTATCCATCTCTTCTTCTCTCCATCTCTCCATCTGTCCTTCTCTCCATCTCTCCTTCTCTCCCCTCTCAGTCTTCATGTCTGCTTGTTCCATACAGACCGGACAAGTTTAAGAGGGTGTGCAATGGTTTATGGTCATTATAGTTAATTATCATGTTTTCTGTGCTAAACTATGTTGAATATTGGCGTGTTGGAAACTCCCTACTACATCACACAGTTCAGGCTTGATCTGATTAATTAATCTCTCCAGAAACATCACAACGAGCTCACAGAAAAAACCTGAACTAAATGGAATTCACATATTTGGACCGGTTAATTGCTCTGCACTAATGTGTGTGTTTGGCCACATTGACTAAGCAGTAAAAACACATTTTTCCTCACACCCAGGCTCCCTCCGATCGACCTGTGCTCCATCAGGAGGAGGGTTAAAGGCTCTACCAGGGCCTGCCTTGGGCCCAGCTAGGGAAGACATTGTTTCTAATTGATTTCTCGTTTCTGGATTTCTCCAAGGGAGGGAAAGAAGAGAGAAAGAAGAGAGCGAGAGAAGAGATAGAGAGAGAGAGGTAGCTGAGACAGACCTATCTAATACAAGGTAGCTGAGACAGACCTGTCTAATACAAGGTAGCTGAGACAGACGTGCCTAATACAAGGTAGCTGAGAGAAAAGCAATGTTTTTTTTGTTTTTTTTGGTAAGAAAATGTCCCATGTCAAAGCTGAAGCCAGTCCTAAATGACCCACAAGCCCACAGGGTCTAATAAGGACAACAGAGATCTCTGTTTAAAGATTGCCTTTTATGTTAATTAGCGTACCAAGTACACATCAAACCAGTGGATATATCCACCCACTGGACCATGACTAACAATCCCTGCCTTGTCCTTCCCCACTCAACTGTAACTACCCCCCCCCCCCACACACACACACACGAACACTAATAATCCCTAACTAGCTCCCCTGGGAGGCACTAACCCTTTCCTTGGATGGCTGTATAAAATCGTCATTGTCAGTGAATGGCCCTCAGTGCTCCAGTCCAGACAATCTCTGATGAGCCCTGCTGCCAGAGAGAGTCAGAGTGGCTGGCTGGGTAAGTGGCTTTTGACAAAACCTCTTCAACAAGAGCACGGAGTGGCTGGCCCCTGCTCCACAAAGATACAAAGGAGGGGGGGAAGTAGGAGAGAGAGAGAGAGAGATGTGGGTGAGAGAGAAGTGGGTGAGTGTGGGAGAGAGAGAAGTGGGTGAGTGTGAGAGAGAGAGAGAGAGAGAGAGAGAGAGAGGGAGAGAGAGAGAGAGAGAGAGAGAGAGAGAGAGAGAGAGAGAGAGAGATGTGGGAGAGAGAGAAGTGGGAGAGAGAGAGTGAGAGAGAGAGAGAGAGAGAGAGAGAGAGAGAGAGAGATGGGAGAGAGAGAAGTGGGAGAGAGTGAGAGAGAGAGAGAGAGAGAGAGAGAGAGAGGGGGAGGGCTAACTGTGTGGAACCAAGCTCATTACCCAAGCATTCACACAGTCCGGTTATTACCGAATACAGAGCACCTGGGAATCACAACACCTGGACAAACCACACTTCACTACAACTACATCAGTTGCAATGACACAACAACAACGTCTGCAACAGTACACACTACTTTTAGATTATTCGAAGTAGGTTTACATGGACAGTGCACATTAATTACCCACAGGAGGGTAGCTCTCCAGGAATAGGGTTGGAGTTAACCTACAGAAGGGTGGCTCTCCAGAAACAGGGTTGGGGGGAAGACCTACAGGAGGGTAGCTCTCCAGAAACAGGGTTGGGGGGAAGACCTACAGGAGGGTAGCTCTCCAGAAACAGGGTTGGAGAGTCCTGGTGTAAACCTACAGGAGGGTAGCTCTCCAGGAAACAGGGTTGGGGTGAAAACCTACAGGAGGGTAGCTCTCCAGAAACAGGGTTGGGGTGAAAACCTACAGGAGGGTGGCTCTCCAGGAACAGGGTTGGGTGAAAACCTACAGGAGGGTAGCTCTCCAGGAACAGGGTTGGAGTGAAAACCTAAGGAGGGTAGCTCTCCAGAAACAGGGTTGGAGAGTCCTGGTGTAAACCTACAGGAGGGTAGCTCTCCAGGAACAGGGTTGGAGTGAAAACCCACAGGAGGGTAGCTCTCCAGAAACAGGGTTGGCGTGAAAACCTACAGGAGGGTAGCTCTCCAGGAACAGGGTTGGGTGAAAACCTACAGGAGGGTAGCTCTCCAGGAACAGGGTTGGAGAGTCCTGGTGTAAACCTACAGGAGGGTAGCTCTCCAGAAACAGGGTTGGAGAGTCCTGGTGTAAACCTACAGGAGGGTAGATCTCCAGGAACAGGGTTGGAGTGAAAACCTACAGGAGGGTAGCTCTCCAGGAACAGGGTTGGAGTGAAAACCTACAGGATGGTAGCTCTCCAGAAACAGGGTTGGAGTGAAAACCTTCAGGAGGGTAGCTCTCCAGAAACAGGGTTGGAGTGAAAACCTACAGGATGGTAGCTCTCCAGAAACAGGGTTGGAGTGAAAACCTACAGGAGGGTAGCTCTCCAGGAACAGGGTTGGAGTGAAAACCCACAGGAGGGTAGCTCTCCAGAAACAGGGTTGGAGTGAAAACCTACAGGAGGGTAGCTCTCCAGGAACAGGGTTGGAGTGAAAACCTACAGGAGGGTAGCTCTCCAGGAACAGGGTTGGAGAGTCCTGGTGTAAACCTACAGGAGGGTAGCTCTCCAGGAACAGGGTTGGAGAGTCCTGGTGTAAACCTACAGGATGGTAGCTCTCCAGAAACAGGGTTGGAGTGAAAACCCACAGGAGGGTAGCTCTCCAGAAACAGGGTTGGAGTGAAAACCTTCAGGAGGGTAGCTCTCCAGGAACAGGGTTGGAGTGAAAACCCACAGGAGGGTAGCTCTCCAGAAACAGGGTTGGAGTGAAAACCTACAGGAGGGTAGGTCTCCAGAAACAGGGTCAACATTAACACAGTAATCATCTATGAGTTTACTCCTCTGGTCCTCTTATTGAGAGGAATGGACAGTGTAATGAAGGTAAACAGGCACAAGGCCACACACACACACACACACACACACACACACTTCCTCACCTCCATGGCTCCATCATAATTAGGCACCAGACCTTCTCTCTGGATTAAATCGCAGCGCTGCATTCATTCTAATCAGAGTGTGTAGCCAGCCTTGACCAGTGGGCCTCAAGGGGAGGGGGGTTGAGAATAGGAGGCATTTACCCGGCAGTGAGAATAGGAGGCATAGTCTGTGCAGGGTAAAATACCTCTTTGCAGCAGAATCATAAAGGTCAGACTATCTTTTCAGGTTTAAAAATTGCGTTCTGACGCCCAGCAGAGAGAGAGAGAGAGTAAGAGAGAGAGAGAGAGAGAGAGAGAGAGAGAGAGAGAGAGAGAGAGAGAGAGAGAGAGAGAGAGAGAGAGGTAAGAGAGAGAGAGAGAGAGAGAGAGAGAGAGAGAGAGAGAGTAAGAAAGAGAGAAAGAGAGAGGGAAGGAAGGGGGATACCTAGTCAGTTGTACAACTGAATGCATTCAACTGAAATGTGTTTTCCTCATTTAATAGCAGACTCATACATTTCCTCAATGAAAACAATGTACTATACAGAGCAAATGTCAAATTGTATTTTTACCAAATAACCATACGACAGACCACGTATTCACCCTGCACACCCTAACTGACAAACAAACCAAACCAAAACAAAGGCAAAGTCTTCTTCTCATGCTTTGTTGATTTCAAACAAACTTTAGACTTCAAGGTCTGCTATACAAACTGATGGAAAGTGGTGTTGCGGGAAAAACATACGACTTATAAAAACACAATTAGACCCAAACAAATCATGAAAAAACAAAAAGATAATTACTTGACACATTTGAAAGAATTAACAACAAAAAATAGAGCAAACTACAATGCTATTTGGCCCTAAACAGAGAGGACACAGTGTCAGAATACCTGGCCACTGTGACTGATCCAAACTTAAGAAAAGCTTTGACTATGTACTGACTCAGTGAGCATAGACTTGCTATTGAGAAAGGCCGCCGTAGGCAGACATGGCTCTCGGGAGAAGACAGGCTATGTGCCCACTGCCCACAAAATGAGGTGGAAACTGAGCTGCACTTCCTAACCTGCTGCCCAACGTATGACCATATTTCCTTCAGATTACACAGACCCACAAAGAATTAGAAAACAAACCCAATTTGAATAAACTCCAATATCTACTGGGTGAAATACCACAGTGTGCCGTCACAGCAGCAAGATTTGTAACCTGTTGCCACAAGAAAAGGGCAACCAGTGAAGAACAAACACCATTGTAAATACAACCCATATTTACGTTTATTTATTTTCCCTTTTGTACTTTAACTATTTGCACATAATTTGATATTTGCAAATGTCTTTATTTTTTGGAACTTTTATGAGTGTAATGTTTACTGTTAATTTTTATAGTTTATTTCACTTTTGTTTATCTAGTTCACTTGCTTTGGCAATGTTAAAATATGTTTCCCATACCAACAAAGTCATTAAATTGAAATTGAGTTGAATTGAGAGAGATTGATTGAGAAGAGAACGAGAGAGAGGAAGAGAAGAGAAAGAGAGGAAGAGGTGGAGAGAAATAGAGAATGATGGTAGACATTTGAATGACTGAGCCGCTGTGACAGTGCGAGAAATAGAAGGAATAGGAGTTTCCAGATGTGTGAATTGGAGAGAGAGGGCTTGATAGTAGCGTAGAGGAAGCACAGCTAATAGGGGTCAGAGGTCGTGTGGGACAGGTATCTGGATGTTGGCTGTTTATTCACGTGAGCCCTTTAAGTGCCAGCCGTTAACCCCCCTCCGCTGCTAGACTCTCACACACTGCATTCACCTCAGAAGGCTCACAAGCCTCCGCAACCATCTTCCCTTTCAAAAATAAAGCCCATTTCATACTCTAGCCAGGGTAATTTCACCACTTGAAAAATGAAGGAGAATCAGTTGAAAGGATTAATCAGAATGTGAGCTGCGTGGAGCGTAGCTTTAGTAGAGGCTTTATGAGGTGGATCAATGTGGCAGAACCCAGGGAGGAAGTCAGCTCTGCATAGTCTTTCCTCAGGAAAATAAATAAAACATATTATTCTCTCAAAGAAGACAATTTCACAAAAAATGTCTCTGGTGAACTCTTCACAACCCCTGTCAGCATCACCTCTCTCCCACTCTCTCTCTCTCTCTCTCTCCCTCCATCTCTCTCTCTCACTCATTCTCCCTCCCCCTCTCTCCCTTTCTCTCTCCCCCTCTCTCTCTCTCTCCCTCATTCTCCCTCTCTCTCTCTCCCTCTCCTCTTTCCCTCCCTCATTCTCCTTCCCTCTCTCCCTTTCTCTCTCCCTCTCTCTCTCCCTCATTCTCCCTCTCTCTCTCCCTCTCCCTCTCTCTCCCTCATTCTCCTTCTCTCTCTCCCTCTCTCTTTTCCCTCCCTCTCTCTCTCTCTCCCTCATTCTCCCTCATTCTCCCTCCCTCTCTCTCCCTCTCTCTCTCCTGCCCTCTCTCTCTCTCCCTTTCTCTCTCTCTCTCTCTCTCATTCTCCCTCTCTCTCTCTCCATCTCTCTCTACCTCATTCTCCCTCTCTCTCCCTCTCTCTCTCCCTCATTCTCCCTCTCTCTCTCCCTCTCTCTTTCCCTCCCTCTCTCTCTCTCCCTCATTCTCCCTCCCTCTCTCTCTCTCTCCCTCTCTCTCTCTCTCCCTTTCTCTCTCTCTCTCTCTCTCATTCTCCCTCTCTCTCTCCCTCCTCTCTCTCTCCCTCATTCTCCCTCTCTCTCTCCCTCTCTCTCTCCCCTCATTCTCCCTCTCTCTCTCCCTCTCTCTTTCCCTCCCTCTCTCTCTCTCCCTCATTCTCCCTCCCTCTCTCTCCCTCTCTCTCTCCTGCCCCCTCTCTCTCTCCCTCCCTTTCTCTCTCTCTCTCTCATTCTCCCTCTCTCTCTCCCCTCTCTCCCACTCTCTCTCCCTCTCTCTCCCTCTCTCTCTCCCTCCCTCTCTCTCTCTGTCCCTCTCCCTCCCTCTCCCTCTCTCTTCTCCCCTCATTCTCTCTCTCTCCCTCTCTCTCTCCCTCCCCTCTCTCTCTCCCTCATTCTCCCTATCTCTCTCTTGCTCTCCCTCTCTCTGTCGCTCACTCTCCCTCTCCCTAATTCTCCCTCTCCCTCATTCTCCCTCTCTCCCTCATTCTTCTTCCCTCTCTCCCGCTCCCTCTCTCTTTATTCTTCATCTGATCTCTTCTGAGAGGCAGGGTAAAAACAAGGCCCATGTCAGTTCACAAAAGTACTCTGAGGTACATACAGTACCAGTCAAATGTTCGGACACATACGGAATCATGTAGTAACCAAAATAAATCTAAATCTATTTTATATTCTTCAAAGTATCCACCCTTCTCCTTGATGACAACTTTGCACACCCTTGGCATTCTCTCAACCAGCTTCATGAGGAATGCTTTTCCAACCGTCTTGAAGGAGTTCCCATATATGCTGAGCACTTGTTAGCTGCTTTATCTTCACTCTGCTGTCCAACTCATTCCAAACCATCTCAATTGTGTTGAGGTCAGGTGATTCTGGAAGCCAGGTCATCTGATGCAGCACTCCATCACTCTCCTTCTTGGTCAAATAGCCCTTGCACAGCCTGGAGGTGTGTTGGGTCTTTGTCCTTTTGAAAAACAGGGCAATGGGGCAGCAGCGTAGCCTAGTGGTTAGAGCGTAGGACTAGTAACCGCAAGATCGAATCCCCAAGCTGACAAGGTACAAATCTGTTGTTCCGCCCCTGAACAAGGCAGTTAACCCACTGTCCCTAGGCCATCATTGAAAATAAGAACTTGCCTAGTTAAATAAAATCAAAATTTAATTATAGTCCCACTAAGCACAAACCAGATGAGATGGTGTATTGCTGCAGAATGCTGTGGTAGCCATGCTGGTTCAGTGTGCCTTGAATTCTAAATAAATCAAAGTGTCACCAGCAAAGCATGATCACACATCCTCCTCCATGCTTCACGGTGGAATCCACACATGTGGAGATGATCCGTTCTCCTAGTCTGTGTCTCACAAAGACACAGAGGTTGGAACCAAAAATCGTAGGAAAGATTTCCACTGGTCTAATTTAAATTTTTCACCTGCCCGCCCGTCCAGCATCACTACTCTGGATGGTTCTGACTTAGAACTACATACCTAATACATAGGTGTCTGACTGTAAACTCTCCTTCCAGACTCACATAAAACATTTCCAATCCAAAGTCAAATCTAGAATTGTCTTCCTATTTCACAACAAAGCATCCTTCACTCATGCTGCCAAACATACCCTCGTAAAACTGACCATCTTACCGATCCTCAACTTCGGCAATGTTATTTACAAAATAGCCTCCAACACCCTACTCAACAAATTGGATGCAGTCTATTACAATGCCATCCATTTTGTCACCAAAGCCCAATATAATACCCACCACTGAGACCTGTACGCTCTCGTTGGCTGGCCGTCGTTGGCTGGCCCTTGCTTCATACTCGTCGCCAAACCCACTGGCTCCAGGTCATCTACAAGACCCTGCTAGGTAAAGTCCCGCCTTATCTCAGCTCGCTGGTCACTATAGCAGCACCCACCCATAGCATGCGTTCCAGCAGGTATATCTCACTGGTCACCCCCAAAGCCAATTCCTCATTTGGCCGCCTCTCCTTCCAGTTCTCTGCTGCCATTGACTGGAACGAACCAAAAAATCTCTGAAACTGGAAACACTTATCTCCCTCACTAGCTTTAAGCACCAGCTGTCAGAGCAGCTCACAAATCACTGCACCTGTACATAGCCCATCTATAAATAGCCCAAACAACTAACTCTTCCCCTACTGTATTTATTTATTTATTTATTTTGCTCCTTTGCACCCCAGTATTTCTACTTTTCACACTCATCTACTGTCAAATCTACCATTCCAGTGTTTTAATTGCTATATTGTATTTACTTCGCCACCATGGCCTATTTATTGCTTTTAGATCCCTTATCTCACCTCATTTGCTCACATTGTATATATACTTATTTTTCTACTGTATTATTGACTGTATGTTTGTTTTCTTCCATGTGTAACTCTGTGTTGTTATATGTGTCGAACTGCTTTGCTTTATCTTGGCCAGGTCGCAGTTGTAAATGAGAACTTGTTCTCAACTTGCCTACCTTTGGGATAGGGGGCAGCATTTTCACATTCGGATCAAAAGCGTGCCCAGAGTAAACCTCCTGCTACTCAGGCCCAGAAGCTAATATAAGCATATTATTAGTACTATTGGATAGAAAACACTCTGAAGTTTCTAATACTGTTTGAATGATGTCTGTGAGTATAACAGAACTCATATGGCAGGCGAAAACCTGAGAAAATCCTACCAGAAAGTGGGAAATCTGAGGTTTGTAGTTTTTCAACTCATTGCCTATTGAATATACAGTGTCTATGGGGTTCATATCACACTTCCTAAGGCTTCCACTAGATGTCAACAGTCTTTAGAACGTTGTTTGAGGCTTCTACTGTGAAGTGGGGGCGAATGAGAGCTGATTCAACAACAGGCCTGCCAGAGTGCCATGAGCTGATCATGCACGCACACGTGAGAGCGACCTGGGTTCCATTGCAATTCTGAAGACAAAGGAATTCTCGGGTTGGAACATAATTGAAGATTTATGTTAAAAACATCCTAAAGATTGATTCTATACATTGTTTGACATGTTTCTACGAACTGTAATATAACTTTTTAAACTTTTCATCTGAACTTTCACCTGGACTTGCCCGCGCCTCGTGAGTTTGGCTTTGATTACCAAACGCGCTAACAAAAGGAGGTATTTGGACATAAATGAGGGACTTTTTGAACAAAACAAACATTTATTGTGGAACTGGGATTCCTGGGAGTGCATTCTGATGAAGATCATCAAAGGTAAGTGAATATTTATAATGCTATTTCTGACTTTTACTGACTCCACAACATGGCGGGTATCTGCATGGCTTGTTTTTGTGTCTGAGCGCCGTACTCAGATTATTGCATGGTTTGCTTTTTCCGTGAAGCTTTTTTGAAATCTGACACAGTGGTTGCATTAAGGAGAAGTATATCTATAATTCTGTTCATAATAGTTGTATCTTTTATCAAAGTTTATTGTCAGTATTTCTGTAAATTGATGTGGCTCTCTGAAAATTTGTTGGATGTTTTCAAGGCACAACATCACTGACCATAAAGCGCCAATGTGAACTGAGATTTTTGGATATAAATATTAACTTTATCGAACAAAACATACATGTATTGTGTAACATGAAGTCCTACGAGTGTCATCTGATGAAGATCATCAAAGGTTAGTGATTAATTTTATCTCTATTTCTGCTTTTTGTGACTCATCTCTTTGGCTGGAAAATGGCTGTGTGTTTTTGTGACTTGGCTCTGACCTAACATAATCATATGGTGTGCTTTCGCTGTAAAGCCTTTTTGAAATCGGACACGATGGGTAGATTAACAAGAAGTTTATCTTTAATTTGGTGTATTGCACTTGTGAATGTATGAAAGTTACATATTTCTAAAAAATATTTTTGAATTTCGCGCTCTGCCTTTTCAGCGGAATGTTGTCGAGGGGTTCCACTAGCCGTAAGAAGTTAAATAAAGGTGTAATAAAAATTTAAATAAAATTGCTTGTGTTTCTTGGACCATGCACATTGGTGTCCTTTAGTCGTGGTTTCTTTGCAGCAATTTGACCAATAAGGCCTGATTCACGCAGTCCCCTCTGAACAGTTGATGTTGAGATGTGCCTGTTACTTTAACTCTGTGAAGCTTTTATTTGGGCTGCAATCGGAGGTGCAGTTAACTCTAATGAACTCATTCTCTGCAGCAGCAGTAACTCTGGATCTTCCTTTCCTGTGGGGGTCCTCATGAGAGGCAGGTAACTCTAATGAACTCATTCTCTACAGCTGAGGTAACTCTGGATCTTCCTTTCCTGTGGGGGTCCTCATGAGAGACAGTTTCATCACAGCGATGGAAGGTTTTTGCGACTGCAGTTGAAGAAACTTTCAAAGTTATTTAAATTTTCCTCATTGACTGACCCGTCATGTCTAAAGTCATGATGGACTGTCATTTCTCTTTGCTTATTTGAGCTGTTATTGCCATAATATGGACTTGGTCTTTTACCAAATAGGACTATCTTCTATATTCCACCCATACCTTGTCACAGCACAGCTGATTGGCTCAAACGCATGAAGAAGGAAAAGAAATTCCACACCTGTTAATTGAAAAGCATTCCAGGTGACTGCCTCATGAAGCTGATTGAGAGAATGCCAAGAGTGTGCAAAACTGTCATCAAGGCAAAGGGTGACTACTTTGAAGAATCTCAAACATAAAATATATATTGTTTTATTTAACACTTTTTTGTTTACTACATGATTCCATATGTGTTATTACATAGTTTTGATGTCCATACCACTGCATACCACTGCTGGCTTGCTTCTGGAGCTAAGCAGGGTTAGTCCTGGTCAGTCCCTGGATGGGAAACCAGATGATGCTGGAAGTGGTGTTGGAGGGCCAGTAGGAGGCACTCTTTCCTCTGGTCTAAAAAAATATCCCAATGCCCCAGGGCAGTGATTGGGGACATTGCCTGGTGTTATACACCATGTGTAGCATTAGAGCAGAGCATCAGGTTTAAGAGGGCAGCAACTGAA
The DNA here is from genome assembly GCF_018296145.1 of Oncorhynchus tshawytscha. Lineage (NCBI taxonomy): Eukaryota > Metazoa > Chordata > Actinopteri > Salmoniformes > Salmonidae > Oncorhynchus > Oncorhynchus tshawytscha. The sequence goes on along the minus strand of NC_056436.1, from coordinate 9,370,019 downwards.
CATGTTTCATAGGACAGGATAAAGTCTGGGTCTTTATTGTGATGTTTCATAGAACAGGATAGAGTCCGGGTCTTTATTCTATAATATGTTCTCTGTTATTGGGGGTGTTGCTGATCAGGAAATGGTTGTTAAGGTGGTGTCTCACAGAGACGAGAGTCTGTTTTGATTGAAGAAAAGGAGTGTGACGTAGACGTCTGCAGACTACAGGGATGAGTCCATATACACTACTAACTATAGCACGACACGATCAGTAAGAATGTAAGGTCCTGATTTGGGTACTGGTCACTGCCTTTCTTGTTTTTGTTCTGTTCGTTCTGTTATTTTTAGGGTCAACATTAATATTGATTACTGCATTGTCAACATTAATATTGATTACTGCATTGTTAAGTTTGGAGATTGCAAGAAAGGCATTTCACTGTACTTAAAACAGTAACATTAAAACTTGAAACTGTGTTTTAATATTTAACCAGGAAATCCAAATGAGGTCAATTGATCTCTTTCCCTCTTTCCTTGTTGTCTGTTACGTTCCCCAGTTTCTGTTTTGAGTTTGTATGTGTTTTGTATGTGTATGTTTCAGGAAATGGCTTCCTGGATTTGAAGCAGCTGATTGGTCGGCCCCATCGACGACCCCGCCCTCTCGTCAGGGGATCCAGCTGTCTGCAATTACCGACTCCTGCAGCTTGAAAAGCCAGTGTTCCTTTGTTAGGAGAGAGAGCTTCTTTGATGTTCTGTGTTGGTTGTTGCTCAGAGACAGGTTTTGTAAAGGATTTTGTAGCTGGTCCTGCTAAGGTATGTGTATGCCAAAAGGACTGTTTGTTATTATTGAAATGGTTCACTTTAAGTTAGTAATTATTCTGGTTTTGTTCCCAGAGGGGAAGGCACCTTGGGAGTGTTTAGGCAGGAGGCCTGCGGGCATGCATATACCTGTCGTATGTACTCGAGTCTATGCACACTTGGTAAGACCTGAGTGGATCACCCCCTGTATTTTGGTTAGCGTGCCAGGTGGCATTAAGAATAAGGTAGGAGAGGGGGCTCTAACTTTTTTACTTTCTTTACTTTTGTTCCATCCAGCCCCTTTTCCCCAAATTACCGTGTGAAGGAAGAATAAATTCCCTGTTAACGGTAATATTCTCTGCCATCCTTACACACACCTAGTCACATACCTCTTTCACTCCACGAGGAGTTGAGTGTAGCAGGTTGTTGTGTTCCCCCCCTCCCAAGAGGCGTGCGTAACATTGTCCAATAACACCTGAACCAAAGAGCACCTTCAACCTCTGTTTCGGTGATCTACTGACTAGTATATCCTTTAGATGCATTGTTCCCCTTGTTATTGCCAGGAGACTGTTACCATGGCCACCATGACCCTATCACTGCTTCTCCCCGCTGTTCTGCTCGGAACACTTGACAGGTAAGATACATTCCATTGTATTCCGAGATCATTTTAAGTTTAAATTATAACCACAATTTGTATTTATTTACAGAGGAAGTCCTTTGTATCACTTTTTTGAGGGAGACCTAGGTTGCATCTGTCAGCCTATTCCCTACATAGTGCCCTACTTTTGACCAGGGCCCATAGGGCACTGCTGTAACGTAGTGCACAATGTAAGGAATAGGATGGCGCAGCCCAAAGCTTCCAGAATGTACATCCAGCAATGAATGTTATGTACAGTATGTTACCTGTGTGCATGGAGTGATGCCAGACGCCCTGTGAGATTGCTGGAGATGTTGCGGGGGGCGTAACTTGATTGGAGACTTCACACTGCAGTGTGACAACCAGGGACAATACACCCCTCAGCAGTGGCTGGGCTCTGCAGTTTACCACACACACATGGACATATGCTGGACATGTAACAATCTATTAACATTTCATGTGTGATTATTGTATTTCCAACTTTTATTTTTTTTAAACATTTCTGGTAAGTTTCTGTTGTGTGGACAGACGATCCCTGGTACTGAGTCCACCAGACACTGCTCACATTGTGAGAGGACAGGTAGGATGTGTGTTGTTTATATTTGTGTCCATTTATACACTCACTGTACAAAACATTAAGAACATATGCTCTTTCCATGACAGACTGACCAGGTGAAAGCCTATGATCTCTTATTGATGTCACTTAAATCCACTTCAATCAGTGTATATGAAGGGAAGATAGCTTAAAGATTTTTTTTTTTTTTAACTTCAAGACAATTGAGACATGGCTTGTGGATGTGTGCCATTCAGAGGGTTAATGGTCAAGACAAAATATTTGAAGTGCCTTTTAACAGGTTATGATCATAGATGCCAGGCACACCGGTTTGAGTGTGTCAAGAACTGCAACGCTGCTGGGTTTATCACAACAGTTTCCCGTGGGTACCAAAGGACATCCGTAGAACTTGACACAACTGTGGGAAGCATTGGCGTCAACATGGGCCAGCATCCCTGCGGAACACTTTCCACACCTTGTAGAGTCCACGCCCCGATGAATTGAGGTTGTTCTGAAGACCAAAAAGGGGGTGCAACTCAATATTAGGAAGGTGTTCTTAATGTTTTGTCTGTCATTGTATGCATATTTCTATTTTTAAGAAAGCAAAAATGGCAAATAATTGCATCTTGTTATAGTCACCAGTTATTTTTTTTAAAATGTGTCCCATCACCCATTTGCACAAAATACTAGGCCTGCTTGCAATGCAATACTTCAACCATAAGGAATTGTGCATACGCATGGTCTAACGTTTGCAGAAAGCTAAGAACATTCTCACGCAAAGTTACATTTTTATAAATGGCTACATGCATGTTTTGGTATTTTGTATAAATTTATGAAGTTCTAGGAGAGAAGAGTTAGATACCGTCTCCATTAGACACCTATACTGGCAGCAGAAGAGAGAGAAAGGTGGATTTGTCTTTAAAGTTTGACGAAGATCTTACTCCCAGCACAGTGAACTGGGGTATATGTAAAAATAAACATGACCTATTTCCCTAACTTCAATATCAAGCAGTCATAAAATGTTATTTAAGAAATTACTGAAATGTTGAGGTGGGACCAAGTCATTGTTTTACAAGTCACAAGTAAGTCTCAAGTCTTAGCACTCAAGTCCCAAGTCAAGACAGGCAAGTCCTAAACTTTGAGTTGAGTCCTAAACAAGTCAATGTGCTCTTCACCAAATGTAATACCATTTCATATTTAATCAGTAATAGTATATTACATTTATGCAAATCATGAATGCTTCTAAAAAATATTTATTACTTTCCAATTAAACTTTGTATTTCCATGGGTAGCCATGAGACAGACATCAATATGACAACAAAAACTAAATATTCTAGTGCTCTCTCTCCAGATATACTCTATACACTTAAAACAATCCTGCCATAAAGTTACAATTATTTATTAAAAAAGGTACATCAAAACAACTGATACTGAACTTCAAGTAGGCCTACAATTTCAACACTGGCCTGAATGTCTGAGAAAAAAACAATACAGATCCCAAAGATGGGAGATAAAACCTGAACAGGGAGACTGTGTGTGTAATGCATAAACAGTTTCATTTTTTTTCTCTTATCTCAGGGCCCTATGATGCATTGCATTTGCAAAAGACCAAATTCGATAAAAGTCTGTCAGTCATTTGTGCACGATGAGGTCGCAGTATGATGCCACCATGGCTGAAGACACGCTCTACCGGGGCACTGGAGGCAGGCACTGCCAAGACCCTGATGGCCACTCGGGACAGTGAAGGAAGAGCCTTCCTGTTCATTGCCCAGAACAAGAGGGCATTCTGTCCTTCGCATATGTCAAGGTAGTGACTTAGTTGTAGTGCTGGAGTGGTCCCAACAGCTTTCTTCTGCCTCTTACAGTATGCTGCAAACAGCCCATCTTCTTGTCCAAGACTATAATCCTCTCGCTCTTTCTCATCAACAAGAGGCACAGCTTGCTCAGTCCCTGTAGCATCATGCAGAATCAGTTCTGGCAAAACATGTGAAAGCATAGCAGAATCAAAAGGCCGGTATTAGAGTATTGGTGATGCAGTGGGTTAAATTGAAAAAGTATTATTGTTGCAATCAATTGGATTAAATTGAGAAACAGTTACATTAAACTCAATAATATTTACCTTTCACTCTTTGTGCCACCTCCTCCTTGACCTCCTCCTTGACCAGCACATGGTGCTCCACCCACATCAGAGAAAAAGCTGGATCCAAGGCAGCTGCTTTGAGATAGACTGGATCTGAAAATGGGGCAGTGATTCCATCTTGTGTCCTGGCCATTTTCACATTGATGAAGATTCCAAGAAATCTTTTGTTCAGGGATGCCTGGAGACTTCTGACCAGGCCGCTCAGGAAATGGACTTGAGACTTCCGCTGCTCCAGGTGGTGATTCAGGGACAGGACCGAGGGAACAACAGAACTGATTGTGACGATCTTCTCCCCCTGTGTCATATCTGTTGCTTCTCCAAATGGCTTCAGGATGTCCCCCAACTCCTTCAACTTATTCCACTCCCGTACTGTGAACAACAACTCCTTGTGCCCAGACTTTTCTAGAACATGACTGAGCTTTCGATGGTCACATTGAACAACTGCCTTCACTTGTCTCAGTGTTGAGATCCATCTTGTGTTGACAGCAGCAGGGATGCCCCTTTCCCCAAATTCAGCTTCAAACACCTCTTTGAATGTTGTGTTTGTATGTAGCAGTGAGCTGATTTTTGATAACTTTGAAAGAGAAGGAGTCATCACTTTTGTTTCTTTCAAGCCATCTCCCACCACCAGCTGGAGAGTGTGGGCAAAACACTGCAAGCGCTGTTTTTTTGCAATAGCAGCATCCACTGTTTGCTGGTCTTCCAGGGTTAGGTCATTCCAGAGCTCTGGGTCATCAAGGTGATCTTCATCATGTACTTCATCTTCTTGTTCAATGGGGAAGCACACCGAGAATGCTTTTCTCATGTTGGCAGCATTGTCACTAATGATATAGTCCAATTTATCTTTGATCCCGTACTCACCACATATGGCCTCAAATTGCTCACAGATTCTTTCGGCCATGTGTGGGCCTTTGACGCCGTCACAGGCCAAGAGATTGGATTTGAGCTGTAGCCTCTCTCCATCTTTCTCCATACAGTGCACAGTGACACCAAGGAACCCCCTCATCTTTCGGTCGGACCAAATGTCCACTGTGACTGAAACATGGTCTGTGTTGCTCAACTGAGTTTTCAGTTTTGAACGTCTCTCTGTAGCGAGGTTCTCTACTTTTGATGTCAATGTTCTACGACACACTGGGCTGTACTTACTGTCAACCACTGACAGAAAGTGACGAAAACTCTTGTTTTCCACAACAGACAGAGGCAAGTTGCAATCGATAACCAGGTCGGACAGTATTGCATTGTTGATAGCTTTCTGCTGTGGATGATTCATGCTGTACTGCCCTACACGGGTCTCCATGAACTGTGAGATTGGAGACTGTTGTGGTTCACTTGTGACACTTTTGTTCATCTGGTATTGTTCAAATCTGTAAACACATAAAAAAATATATTTGAGCGGGGCAGTAGCACAATCTTGGGTGCAAAGATCACGTTCCCGCACTGGCTGACTGTGTGGAGGCTCATTGATTTAACGTTGCGTTAACCTACATGCTATACTAGCAGTTATATTTAGCTGCCGGCTATATATTAGCCACGACTTACCGTTCTTTGTGCAGCTTCAAATGTCGAACAAAGTTGGAAGTTGTTGCGCCTCCATCTGTAATTTTCTTCCCGCATGTTTTGCAAGTTGCAATCCGTTTTTTGTTGACTACAGTGTAGTCTGTATATCCGAAAATAATAATTTTGGGTATCATCTTTCCAATGGCACAATCTGAATTCACGCGCAGACGTTCCTCTGTATTGCCACGCACAACTTTTTCTCCGCTGGCACAATTTGATTGGCTGCTGTCCGATTCAAACTGTAATCTGGAGAGTTGATGAGCTAAACACTTTATTTTTTAAATAGCGTCTTTTTTTATATTTGGGTTTGGAGAGGATATCAAGTCAGATCGAGTCATAAGGCTCAAGTCCAAGTCAAGTCACGAGTCATTGGTGTCAAAGTCGAGTTGCAAGTCATCTTATTTGTGACTCGAGTCCAAGTCATGTGACTCGAGTCCACACCTCTGAAATGTACTGACACTCAGATTAAACCCACACACACACACACACAAAAAGAAAGGAATGAGAAACTAAGTTGTAAATCAGTCATTTTTATTAAGTGAAGTGTGATGCCCGACTGAGAAAAGTGATAAACCTAGTCATAGTTTAATACAGACAGATGCAGAGGTTGTGTAAAGCAGCCATCAATAATCATGATCGAAGCACAATAACAGAGATCCTGCCATCATCATCATCATCATCATCCTCGTCGTCTGTCTTAATATGCAGTTAGTGACAGGGTGCCAAAAGGAACGCACTTCTCCCTTCAACCATTTTGTCAACATGCAAAACAGACACCGTAATCATGATTCTTTCTTTTGACAAATTACAATAAAATATGAAGACATCGTACTATGAACAAAAACTAAAAAAACAAACAAATGTTGAATGGCCTAGTTCTGTTTCTATTTAAAAGGTATTTAATACACCCTCTCATATATACAAACATTGTACAAAACGCACACCCTTCACTGTCCCTCCACCACCTCTTTGTTTGTCTTCTGTCCCGCAAACACTTTTCTGTTTCTTTGAACTTGAAGCTGAAAGGAGATGATGGAAGAGAGGAATACATGTTTAGCTTGTTTAAAACCATCTACAGTCTTGCCTTTGGGGGGGGGGGGTTCTACAACATTTTGGGGAATTGTTTTAAGATGATAACAAGGATCATTTAGCTATTTGAATTTTTTTTTAAAGTGAAAATTGTACATTTGGACTTACTGCTATTAGCCAAACAAACTCATTATATGGAACAGATAGTCCCAAAATAAAATCTAAAGAAGTTTGTTCTGAAGGGTCTATCCTATATCTGAAAGAAAATAAAAATAAAAAATAAGAATATTTTTCCATATATTTTTTTTAACCCCTAAATTGTCTAAAAATATACTTCCATTCATTTTTCAAACTGGTTCCCGGGGGACCTTCAGATGAGTCTTGTGAGGCCTGTGGGCATCCTAGAGAAGGGCCATACTAGTGTGTAGCCCAAACTTCAGTCGCTACAGTTGTGAGAAGACCGATGTTTCATGGTGTCTCATGGTCTGACAAACACCTCTCTAGCTCTTTCACCGCAGATGCGGAAGTGCAACATCGGTGGATTGAGATGCATCTGATGCAACAACAAAAAAACAAGGTCTCTCTACCTTAAAACTGAAGGATTTGTGTTATAATAATTAGATTTCCATGGGGCCATGGAAATAGATTCTAAGGGGTTAAGGACATGGTAATTCCCTTAAGGGGAGTGATATCACACTGCCTGATGGGATGCATTTGATTTCAGACCACTGACGTTAGAGACTGACGTTAGCTTTCAAACTAGAATGGAGAAAATCAACATACATTCCATACTAAGAATACAACAGTCAACACATTTCAGTCAACAACAACAGGGGTGTTTTCATTAGGCAAACACTGTAGCAAACAGTTGCAAAATGTTTTGCAACGGTAACAGTTTACTCCAAACATATGTTTTGCCACAAAAACAAGTTTCTATTGGAAGAAACTCTATTGGTAGGAACTCAGGTTGGTCCCTACATGTTTAATTCCATTTGCTTCTGTTTATATCCATTTGGTTTGGTTCCAAGTGAACACACCCCAGTTCAGGGTATGACATGAGCTAACAAACTATACCGTGGCTCCCTCCAGCATGTGTTGGTCTTTCTGGAGAGCATTGTGCAGGCCTTCCTCGGACGTGTAGCCAATCCAGCAGAAGCCTCTGTGGAATCCTGTCTCCTTGTCCTGTTAGAAGATAGACATTGTGAGGTGAATATAGAGGTTGTGGTATATATTATTATTGGACCAAGCTGGTCATTTATGAACATTTGAACATCTTGGCCATGTTCTGTTATAATCTCCACCCGGCACAGCCAGAAGAGGACTGGCCACCCCACATAGCCTGGTTCCTCTCTAGGTTTCTTCCTAGGTTTTGGCCTTTCTAGGAAGTTTTTCCTAGCCACTGTGCTTCTACACCTGCATTGCTTGCTGTTTGGGGTTTTAGGCTGGGTTTATGTACAGCACTTTGAGATATCAGCTGATGTACGAAGGGCTATATAAATACATTTGATTTTGATTTGATATACCGGTAATTGCCAAAATAAAGGAAACACCAACTTAAAGTGTCTTAATAGGTCGTTGGGCCATCAGGAGTCAGAACGTCTTCAATGAACCCTGGCATAGATTCTACAAGTGTCTGGAACTCTATCGGAGGGATGCGACACCATTCTTCTATGAGAAATTCCCTAATTTGGTGTTTTGTTAATGGTGGTGGAAAACTCTGTCGCAGGTGCCTCTCCAGAATCTCCCATAAGTGTTCAACTGACACCACACACACAAAGTCACTGAGATCTCTTCTTCTAGCCAACATCATGGGCAACTGGGCATTTTTATACATTGCTTGATGGGATGTCAATTGCTTATTTACTAGTGCGTTTCCTTTACTTTTGGCAGCTACCTGTAGGTCAAATGAAGATACACATTGTGATATCAGAGGGCTGGGTTTGTCACTTAAACAATCTGTTAAAAGGTGTACTTACAAAAGGAAGTAGGCATTTCTTGACTTGCCCGAACTGCCCAAAGTACTCCCTCATGTCCTCTGAAAAAATAATGACAGGATGTCATTATGTATGGATGTATGTTCTCCCACTGTAGCTAGTTATCTATAGTGCAAATGACTGTACTAGAGAGGACGTGGTCTTAATCTTTGACTAGACACACAGACACTGATGGTTTAGTTAGCCAGCTGATGCCAACTATCTCATTGACATACATTACCCACATCATTAGGCTGCAATAAGCCTCATAACTTAGTAATCAGCACAACGACAATGTCAAATGAGCATTGATGCAAAAAAACAAACAAACAAAACAAAAAAAGACAGAAAAGGTTGGTTAAAATAAGGTTAGCTGAAAGACGCAGCCACACATAGTTAGCTAGTGAGCTTGGCTAGCAGCAATGTCAAGGCAGCAGTCATACAGCATGATGTATAAAGACGCCTACAAAAGCTCATAGCCTAGCATAAAATAACCAACATACAGTAATTATGTTTCCAATATACATTTTTTTTAAAAGCATGCTTACTGCTTGCAATGGTCCATGGTATTTTAGACACAAACACCTCAAAAACCTTCTTAGACGATGCCATGCTGCGTCCTTGGAAAGCTAACTAGCTGGAAGTTACCTTTGACCCGAGTCACGTGACTTGACACACACCGGTGTTATTTAACTGTTCATTTTTCAAATATGGACTTAAAATCACTAAAAGCAAAGCTTTACTTTACATATTTAACATGCTATGCTTTTAATGTTTTGCTTATTTTTTTGTGCACATTTTAGAGTTGAAAGGTAATTTTAGTGATGACAAAGATGGCGGCCTCCATGGTGGAGCATGGAGAAGATGCATTTAGAAAATTGTTCAAATTTTACAAGCGAAGAAATCCTCCACCAGATCTCAGGGATGTCATTGACTTCTCGAAAATTGTGAAACATGAGAAGGTGAGCGTTTCCAAATATAGCTAATTAACAACTAAATATTGATGTGTAAACAGACAAACTTCCTGGTATAATACTACTGGCTGTAGCTAACTAGTTCGAAAATACTACCAGATTTCCTTCTGATATACAATTAACACCTAGAACGTGAATTAATGTGCTGTCATACGAAGTCAACTCTTTGATAAATTGCAGTGCGTTTACCACTTGCGTGGGCGTGTCACTCGCCATTTGTTGTCATTTGTTGTTCGTTTTATTAGAGAACTTAAAACAGCAAAACAACTGCGATTAGATTCAGATTTTCAGAAACAACTAAAACACAATCACGGGTCTTTCAATTTCCACGAAATAAACCGTCATTTTCAGATGAATCATCTTCCACTTTGCAAACTGCTTCAGTCAGTAACCAGTCTCCAACCTTTTTATGCAAGTCAGATACAAATGTAATGACAGGCTTGATGGAAACAGAACATGTCAGTAAACTTTGCAAATGTTGACAAAACAAAATACTTTAGACAAATGTTGTTTTTTACGGTAAAACAAATTATGCGAGTTATGTCAGTGTAAACTATATATAACCATCATACCGATGTAAACTTGGAGTCACGCGACGCTGTGGTGTGTGTGGTGTTCCCAATACGACTTCTCGGGAAATAATACAGTTTATTAGAGAAAAGGGGATACCTAGTCAGTTGTACAACTGAATGCATTCAACTGAAAAGTGTCTTCCGCATTTAACCCAACCCCTCTGAATCAGAGAAGTGCAGGGTGCCTTGATGGACATCCACCTCCCGGAGTCGCCTCTTCACTGTTGACGTTGAGACTGGTGTTTTACGGGTACTATTTAATGAAGCTGCCAGTTGAGGACTTGTGAGGCGTCTGTTTCTCAAACTAGACACTCTAATGTACTTGTACGCTTGACCAGTTGTGCACCCAGGCCTCCCACTCTTTCTATTTTGGTTAGAGACAGTTGTTTTTTATTGAACTAGTTTGCACTGTTCTGTGTAGGGAGTAGTACAGAGCTTTGTACGAGATCTTCAGTTTCTTGGCAATTTCTCGCATGGAATAGCCTTCATTTCTCAGAACAAGAATAGACTGAGTTTCAGAAGAAAGTGCTTTTGTTTCTGGCCATTTTGAGCCTGTAATTGAACCCACAAATGCTGATGCTCAAGATACTCAACTAGTCTAAAGAAGGACAGTTTTATTGCTTATTTAATCAGGGCAAAAGTTTTCAGCTCTGCCAGCATATTAGCAAAAGGGTTTTCTAATGATCAATTAGCCTTTTAAAATGATAAACTTGGATTAGCTAACAAAATGTGCAATTGGAACACAGGAGTGATGGTTGCTGATAATGGGCCTATGTAGATATTCCATTAAAAATCTGCCATTTCCAGCTACAATAGTCATTTACAACATTAAAAATGTCTACACTGTATTTCTGATCAATTTGATGTTATTTTAATGTATAAAAAATGTGCTTTTCTTTCAAAAACAAGGACATTTCTAAGTGGCCACAAACTTTTGAACGGATATATATATATATATGTGTGTGTGTCTGTGTGTGCCCACTATGAACTCTGGTTGATGTGATTGATCTAATGAAACCATGTGATGGTGATTGACAGGTCTTTCCCACCGAACTGAACCCAGCTGCAGTGAGTGATGCTGAGGCCAGGAGGACAGGCCTTCGCCCCATCAGAGACTGGACAGCCTTTGGCTTGCACGGTTATCCAGGTAGGATATTAGGCTAGTGGAGTTTTTTTATTTTTTATGCTGAGCTGTAACATAATCCTGCACATCATTTTAACTCTCCAGGACCATGATGGGTAACAAATTGCCTAATAATATTAGTCTTGACTCCTGAACTAATTCAGATATGTAGTACAGGGGGTTGGTGACACCTTAATTAAGGAGGACGAGCTCGTGGTAATGGCTGGAGTGGAATGGTGTAAAATACATCAAACACATGGTTTCCATTTACTTTGTTCCAGCCATTAGTATGAGCCGTCCTCCCTTCAGCAGCCTCCACTGATATGTTGTACTTGTAAGTAAAAAAAATAAAAATAATATATAGGCTGCAGGCGGAGCGTGTCTCTGAGTCCTCCTCTGACATGGCACTGCTGTAGGTTTCATCCTCAAACGACTTGGATGTCACTGCAGAGACCAAGTGGAAGAGTGGTTGAGATGTAACAAGCCTTTACTGAACAAAAAAATATATATAACTAGCCCTAGTCAGTATGTAAGATGTTACTTGTAATAAATGTGGGGCGACAGGGTAGCCTAGTGGTTAGAGCGTTGGACTAGTAACCGGAAGGTTGCAAGTTCAAATCCCCGAGCTGACAAGGTTCAAATCTGTCATTCTGCCCCTGAACAGGCAGTTAACCCACAGTTCCTAGGCCGTCATTGAAAATAAGAATTTGTTCTTAACTGACTTGCCTGGTTAAATAAAGGTAAATGTTAGTTTATTTTGTTTTTTAACTCTAGTTCTTCACCAATGATATAGTGGTAAAAGATCTGAGTTTAAATGCTGATTGCCATTCGCATTGAGTAAAGTAACGCTCCCTATATTTTCAAATGCATTTTTCCACAAAAGGTGGGTAAATGCTTGCTTGCTAACTTCTCCTTAATTTAATTTCGCTGCTCTATCGATCGCTCCATACATTGTCTGAAACTGCCGTCCTAGAAGTTGTTTGCGCCGATGTCAAAATGAGCGGCATTGTACAAGACAAATGTATAGTAATTGGTTCATCTCTAAACAATCATAGTATCGATGCCAATTACGTGATTCATGATTCGGGTTTGGCTCAACCCATCGGT
>NC_056436.1:9332580-9350080 GCF_018296145.1 Oncorhynchus tshawytscha | reverse complement strand
CCTGGGACGCCAGGTGGGTGATTCCCCTCTAATCAGGGACTGGTTTAGACCTGGGACGCCAGGTGGGTGATTCCCCTCTAATCAGGGACTGGTTTAGACCTGGGACGCCAGGTGGGTGATTCCCCTCTAATCAGGGACTGGTTTAGACCTGGGACGCCAGGTGGGTGATTCCCCTCTAATCAGGGACTGGTTTAGACCTGGGACGCCAGGTGGGTGATTCCCCTCTAATCAGGGACTGGTTTAGACCTGGGACGCCAGGTGGGTGATTCCCCTCTAATCAGGGACTGGTTTAGACCTGGGACGCCAGGTGGATGCAATTAGTTATCAGGTAGAACACAAAAGCAGCAGACTCCAGACCTCATAGTGTGAGAGTTGAATACCCCCTGGTCTAGGTAAAGCTCACTCTATGGGTGCATCTCAATGGTCTTAGTAGAGCTGTCGCTTTCTTTAAAAAAATAACGTCACCTTTATTTTTAACTAGGCAAGTCGGCTAAGAACAAATTCTTATTTACAATGAAGCCTAAGTCGGTCGACCAAACCCACTCTATGGGCGCTTCTCAATTGTTTTAGGTGTTCTCTCCTTGTTTCCTTCCCTTCATCTGTACCGATGTCTTTTCTACTTTTATATAAAGTGTATGTATGTATATGAGTTCCCACATCTCCGACACTGGAGAGAAAACATTTTTCAACTGAAGTTCATGTCAGTCCACTTCCTGTCAGGAAGGAATTACACTTCTTGTCAAACATGTCATTCTAAAATAAACTCAGCAAAAAAAGAAACAACCCTGTCTTTCAAAGATTATTCATAAAAATCCAAATAACTTCACAGATCTTCATTGTAAAGGGTTTAAACACTGTTTCCCATGCTTGTTCAATGAACCATAAACAATTAATGAACACGCACCTGTAGAACGGTCATTAAGACACTAATCTTACAGACGGTAGGCAATTAAGGTCACAGTTATGAAAACTTAGGGCACTAAAGAGGCCTTCCTACTGACTGAAAAACACCAAAAGAAAGATTCCCAGGGTCCCTGCTAATCTGCGTGAATGTGCCTTAGGCATGCTGCAAGGAGGCATGAGGACTGCAGACCAGGGCAATAAATTGCAATGTTTGTACTGTGAGACACCTAAGACAGTGTTACAGGGAGACAGGATGGACAGCTGATCGTCCTCGCAGTGGTAGACCACTTGTAACAACACCTGCACAGGATCGGTACATCCAAACATCACACCTGCGGGACAGGTACAGGATGGCAACAACAACTGCCCGAGTTACACCAGGAACGCACAATCCCTCCATCAGTGCTCAGACTGTCCGCAATAGGCTGAGCGAAGCTGGACTGAGGGCTCGTAGGCCTGTTGTAAGGCAGGTCCTCACCAGACATCACCGGCAACAACGTCGCCTATGGACACAAATCCACCGTCGCTGGACCAGACAGGACTGGCAAAAAGTGCTCTACACTGACGAGTCGTGATTTTTGTCTCACCAGGTGTGATGGTCGGAGCTTTACACCAAGGCCTGTACTCTGGAGTGGGATCGATTTTGGAGGTGGAGGGTCTGTCATGATCTGGGGCGGTGTGTCAAAGCATCATCGGACTGAGCTTGTTGTCATCGCAGGCAATCTCAATGCTGTGCGTTACAGGGAAGACATCCTCCTCCCTCGTCTGGTACCCTTCCTGCAGGCTCATCCTGACATGACCCTCCAGCATGACAATGCCACCTGCCATACTGCTCGTTCTGTGCGTGATTTCCTGCAAGACATGAATGCTAGTGTTCTGCCATGGCCATCGAAAATCCCGGATCTCAATCCCATTGAGCACATCTCAGAACTTGGTGGAAGAGTGGGGTAACATCTCACAGCAAGCACTGGCAAATCTGGTGCAGTCAATGAGGAGGAGATGCACTGTAGTACTTAATGCAGCTGGTGGCCACACCAGATACCCCCCTTTGTTCAGGGACACATGTCTGTAGAACTTATTCAGTTTATGTCTGTTGTTGAATCTTATGTTCATACAAATATTTACACAAGTTAAGTTTGCTGAGTCGCTCGCGGTTTGCAGTTGACAGTGGGAGGACGTTTATTTTTTTATATTACTCTATCAATATCATATTTCTATTAGTTATAACATCTGTCCAGATCATAAAACACAGAAAAGTGAGACAGGAGCCTTTTATATTGAGAGTAGATCGTTAAATAAATGTCTCGATGTTACCATGTTTACGTATCTGACAATGACGTCACTAGTGAGGCGATGTCCCATTGATACCACAGCAGTCAGTGCATGATTCAGTGCACCAGTTACATATGCTAAAGATCCTAAACATGTCCTCCATCCACCACACCACCAGTCTCCATTATGTTACAATGGTAGATGGAACAGTCATCACTTCAAACAGGACATGAATACTGTATGTACACAGTAGTGTTCTCTGTGTTTTAAATATTGGAGGTGTGTGAGAGATCACAGGGGTGTTTGGATCATATTAGCCTGGTGTTCTCCTTTCAGGTCAGGTCATCTGTAATTGTGCAGGCGCCTGCCTGTCTCGTTTATATGCTAATGACATCCAAGGTGTTTAGTCGTCTGTCCCATTTAAATCAGTCAGGAGTTTTACACCGGATTCATTAGCTCCCATCCTGGCTCCGACACTGCCAAATGTCTGACAACAATCGCTGCATTTTAAGCATGCCCCCCCCAGCTAATCCATGTGTTTAGAGGACAGCAGCACAGTGATTATCCTGTGATTGCATGTGTGGCTGAGTGCATGCCCCCAACACTAACCAGGAAAGATGCATAGAGTTTGTTTGTTTATTAATGGTAATAATTCCCCCCTCCCCATGCTGTCTGGCTGGGTGACTGGCTTGCTGACTAGCTGACTAGCTAGCTGACTGGCTTGCTGACTGACTGACTGGCTTTCTGGCTTGCTGGCTGACTTCAGTAAGAGAAAATTGATCTCCCTAAGACTGACCTCCGAGACTGACCTCCGAGACTGACCTCCGAGACTGACCTCCACGACTGACCTCCGCCTTCGTGACTGACATCCGCGACTGACCTCCGCGACTGACCTCCGAGACCGACCTCCGCAACCGAGACTGACCACTGAAAGGCATGTGCAGCATGGATGTTATGCTTCTTCCCTGAATTGGAAATGAATGAATACAGTTTTAGTTATTTTTTTTCTTCTTCTCTTCTTTCTGTTGCAGACATACTCAGCAGATCACTACACTCTGTTCCCATCAGATCTCCACTCTATATCCCTCCATGTGGCCGCAGCCTGCCGATTTCCTGGGTTCAACGCAGAAGCTGGAATCCTCAACTACTACCGCTCCGATTCGTCACTCGGGATCCACGTAGACGAATCAGAGCTGGACCACACTAGACCCCTCCTGTCATTCAGGTGAGTGGAGGAGGGGCTTGTTGTACCAACCCACCAACCACAGCTTTCAGTGGGTGAACCGGGTTAGCGTTGATTTCATTCGATTTGGAACCTGAATGCCTTCCGGGTGTGAGCCGTGTGCCCCGTTGTGACCAATGTCGAAGTCGGCTCAAAGCAAAACTGACATAGGTTAAGCACATGGAGTGATGAGTAGGATTCTGTGTGTTCACATGCAACAGTGATTGCTTTTGATTTTAAAAAAAATGCTTTATCTGCCTTCCCTAAGAAAACCAGTTTGAAAATTCAAACAGATTTTTTGGAGAAAGAGATGTACTATGCTGCGTTGTTGACAATACGACCGAGCGGCACAGATTACTGTTCCATTTGAGCAGGGCGCGCCTCCAACACCGGCTTCGCCCGGACACGTGACGGGCCAAAACCCGGGCCAGCTTAATCAAACTCCCTTATCCATAACCCGGGGCAGCTTAATCAAACTCCCTCATTGAATATTGTCTCAATTCATCCTAAATTACAACCTGACACTCTTTGGTAATACTCTCTGGATGTGTTACTCTGCATGTGAAAGTGGCTATTGACCATTTCCTGTTTGTCTTGTTGTTGTTATCCTCATCTTCCCCTCCCCCTTTTTTTTTTTTGTTATATTTTTTTTTGATTGACCTCAGTTTCGGCCAATCCGCCGTCTTCCTGCTTGGTGGAACTCAGAGGGAAGACCCGCCCACTGCCATGTACATGCACAGCGGTGACGTCATGGTAATGTCAGGACACAGCCGCCTCCTCTACCACGCCGTGCCTCGCGTTGTCCCCGCCCCCAAGGGAGACCCCTTACACCCCTCTCTGGAGGAGGATGGCCTAGGCCCAGGGTCAGACCAGGGACTCGCACAGGACCATACCCAGGGAGAGGCCACCCTGATCCAGCCGGTATCAGAGGAGGACTGGGCGGTGTGCTCCAGGTACATCGAGACCTCCAGGGTGAATATGACCATCAGACAGGTGCTTGGGTCTGGCCAGGCCTTCCCCGCCATGGACATGACAGACAAACGAATAGACGTGGGACACACGGATGGGTACCATGACAGCCAGGATGGAGAGAATGTGGGACTGAAGAGGAGGAGGAGGAGTGACTCATGAGACACCACACCAATAGAGGTTACATGTATGGACTGTTAAATGTTAACAGGTCTAAGAGGAGTACCAGAAGACCGTTATAATAAGAGTTCTACTGTACAGCGTTACCTCTAATGATGAATATTTATTTCTGGATAATTTCACATGGTGATGTTGTAATAAATGTGACATTGTATTTAAAGAAATTGTGGACTCCTTCATTTTACACCAAATGAGTTATACAGGGTTAGCTGTTACATACTGTATGCAGACTGACGTCATAGTGGAGTTATGTGAGGGTCAGCTGTTACATACTGTATGCAGACTGACATCACAGTGGAGTTATGTGAGGGTCAGCTGTTACATACTGTATGCAGACTGACGTCATTGTGGAGTTATGTGAGGGTCAGCTGTTACATACTGTATGCAGACTGACGTCATTGTGGAGTTATGTGAGGGTCAGCTGTTACATACTGTATGCAGACTGACATCACAGTGGAGTTATGTGAGGGTCAGCTGTTACATACTGTATGCAGACTGACGTCATTGTGGAGTTATGTGAGGGTCAGCTGTTACATACTGTATGCAGACTGATGTCATAGTGGAGTTATGTGAGGGTCAGCTGTTACATACTGTATGCAGACTGACATCATAGTGGAGTTATGTGAGGGTCAGCTGTTACATACTGTATGCAGACTGATGTCATAGTGGAGTTATGTGAGGTCAGCTGGCAAGGTGTAGGCCGGTTCAAAGCACTGAAACCACCATATCAAGATCACAGAATCTGGGTTATCTGGATCAGAATGATCCTTTCTGACTTAGTTTCTTTAAACCGGATTAAAAAAACACCCCGATTTAATCTGATGCTGGATTACAAAAAAAAGACGATTACAGAACCCAGAACATTCTCATCCAGATTAAAAGTTGTAGAAAAACTGGGCCCTGGAGACAGAGAGAGAGAAAATAGCATCAACAAAAACAGACCATAAACATCCCTCATTGGAAACCTATTAAAAGTGATTTGTTTTATAAAAAGTGATTGTTTGTTTTCTCTATGTGTTTGAAGTCATGTAACGGTGAAGCCACCTGAAGTTCTTCACACTTCTTCACACTGGATTAATTGCCTCCTATTGAGAATGTGTTTCTTAAAGGGGTCAGAGAAACCTGATAGAGGGAGAATAAATTGGTTTCATGGTGAGATCTTTTGTGTTTTCTTCTGTACTACTGTAAACCCAACAGTTTATACTATAGCAGTGATTATTAGTCAACTATAGTTGAGTTCAGAGTTTCACTACATTAATTACAGCAAACAAAATTGTTTTTATAAATGGGTTGTGATGTTTGTCTCTGCGAAATAGGGAAAAAAATAGTCTTTCCTTCATGGTCCATTTATGGAGAAAGTAATGTTGGAATGAGCAGTGAAGTGAACTGCATTTGACCCATATCACATGATGAGTTCGCCAGAAGGCCAGCAGATGGCGATAATGAGTCGTATCATCTTACCGTCCAAAGGCATTTGTATGCGATACATTTGTATACCCTGCGGTCCGGTTCGTACGTAAATTCTCCACTCAGGCTGCAAAGACGTCCATTTCCTCCTCAACTCGATTTAATGGCGAGAAGGCGTAAAAAAACAAACAGTGGAAAATATATGCGTCTGTTTTTTGTGAAACACCATTTTCCACCACCGTGCTAAAGTGGCTAATGTTAACTCCCTGATGTTGTGGCCCTCGTTCAGCCAAGGGGAAACAACAGACTGCTGCAACCTGATTGGCTGAACGCAATACGCAACATCAGGGACTAGCATTCCTAGGTAGCCACTAGCATGGTGGTGGAAAATGGTGTTTCGTAAAGAAAGCATACATATTTTCTCTTTTTTTTCCCGTGTGTGCGAGACGAGTGTATAGCCTGCTGCATATAAATGCCTTTGGACGGTAAGATGAAGCAACTCATTATCGTCTTCTGCTAATGATGAGTGAACTGGGGGAGAGATGAGACTTGTAGAAGAGGATCCAGAAAAATGTTATTGTACCGTTTGGGATGTTAGGTCATCATGACATGGACAGATATTACATGATCACTTTGTCATCAAGGGGATCTAAAGTTGTTTTGTACATGTATTATATAATACAGACAGTTTATATATTACTTTATAAGAACACGGAATTCCAAAAGTATGCAGGATAAATATGCCTATGCAGAACCATAGAGAGTTGGACTAACTTTTAGAATGTTGAATATTGTTCTAGACATTCAGTTTCATAGCATTATTTAAATATTCCCCTTTTTATGTCAATGAGGAGCCAACATGGCTACCATAGAATGTTGTAGTGTCATGTTAATGGAGAGCCAACATGGCTGCCATGGAATGTTGTAGTGTCATGTAATTGGAGAGCCAACATGGCTGCCATAGAATGTTGTAGTGTCATGTTAATGGAGAGCCAACATGGCTGCCATGGAACGTTGTAGTGTCATGTAATTGTAGAGCCAACATGGCTGCCATAGAATGTTGTAGTGTCATGTTAATGGAGAGCCAACATGGCTGCCATAGAACATTGTAGTGTCATGTAATTGGAGAGCCAACATGGCTGCCATAGAACGTTGTAGTGTCATGTAATTGTAGAGCCAACATGGCTGCCATAGAATGTTGTAGTGTCATGTTAATGGAGAGCCAACATGGCTGCCATAGAACATTGTAGTGTCATGTAATTGTAGAGCCAACATGGCTGTCAATGAATGTTGTAGTGTCATGTTATGGAGTTATGTGAGGGTCAGCTCTAACAGACTGTATGCAGACTGACGTCATAGTGGAGTTATGTGAGGGTCAGCTGTTACATACTGTATGCAGACTGACATCATAGTGGAGTTATGTGAGGGTCAGCTGTTACAGACTGTATGCAGACTGACGTCATAGTGGAGTTATGTGAGGGTTAGCTGTTACATACTGTATGCAGACTGACGCCATAGTGGAGTTATGTGAGGGTCAGCTGGCAAGGTGTAGGCTGCCATAGAATGTTGTAGTGTCATGTTAATGGGGAGCCAACATGGCTGCCATAGAATGTTGTAGTGTCATGTTAATGGGGAGCCAACATGGCTGCCATAGAATGTTGTAGTGTCATGTAATTGGAGAGCCAACATGGCTGCCATAGAACGTTGTAGTGTCATGTAATTGGAGAGCCAACATGGCTGCCATAGAACGTTGTAGTGTCATGTTAATCGGCTCTAACATGGCTGCCATAGAACGTTGTAGTGTCATGTTAATCGGCTCTAACATGGCTGCCATAGAACGTTGTAGTGTCATGGTAATCGGCTCTAACATGGCTGCCATAGAACGTTGTGGTGTCATGTAATTGGAGAGCCAACATGGCTGCCATAGAACGTTGTAGTGTCATGTTAATCGGCTCTAACATGGCTGCCATAGAATGTTGTAGTGTCATGTTAATCGGCTCTAACATGGCTGCCATAGAACGTTGTAGTGTCATGTTAATCGGCTCTAACATGGCTGCCATAGAATGTTGTAGTGTCATGTTAATCGGCTCTAACATGGCTGCCATAGAAATGTTGTAGTGTCATGTTAATCGGCTCTAACGGCTTGTAGTGTCATGTTAATCGGCTCTAACATGGCTGCCATAGAATGTTGTAGTGTCATGTTAATCGGCTCTAACATGGCTGCCATAGAATGTTGTAGTGTCATGTTAATCGGCTCTAACATGGCTGCCATAGAATGTTGTAGTGTCATGTTAATCGGCTCTAACATGGCTGCCATAGAACGTTGTAGTGTCATGTTAATGGGGAGCCAACATGGCTGCCATAGAATGTTGTAGTGTCATGTTAATGGGGAGCCAACATGGCTGCCATAGAATGTTGTAGTGTCATGTTAATGGGGAGCCAACATGGCTGCCATAGAATGTTGTAGTGTCATGTTAATGGGGAGCCAACATGGCTGCCATAGAATGTTGTAGTGTCATGTTAATCGGTTCTAACATGGCTGCCATAGAATGTTGTAGTGTCATGTTAATGGGGAGCCAACATGGCTGCCATAGAATGTTGTAGTGTCATGTTAATCGGCTCTAACATGGCTGCCATAGAATGTTGTAGTGTCATGTTAATGGGGAGCCAACATGGCTGCCATAGAATGTTGTAGTGTCATGTTAATCGGCTCTAACATGGCTGCCATAGAATGTTGTAGTGTCATGTTAATCGGCTCTAACATGGCTGCCATAGAATGTTGTAGTGTCATGTTAATCGGCTCTAACATGGCTGCCATAGAATGTTGTAGTGTCATGTTAATCGGCTCTAACATGGCTGCCATAGAATGTTGTAGTGTCATGTTAATGGGGAGCCAACATGGCTGCCATAGAATGTTGTAGTGTCATGTTAATGGGGAGCCAACATGGCTGCCATAGAATGTTGTAGTGTCATGTTAATGGGGAGCCAACATGGCTGCCATAGAACGTTGTAGTGTCATGTTAATGGGGAGCCAACATGGCTGCCATAGAACGTTGTAGTGTCATGTTAATGGGGAGCCAACATGGCTGCCATAGAATGTTGTAGTGTCATGTTAATGGGGAGCCAACATGGCTGCCATAGAATGTTGTAGTGTCATGTTAATGGGGAGCCAACATGGCTGCCATAGAACGTTGTAGTGACATGTTAATTTGGAGCCAACATGGCTGCCATAGAATGTTGTAGTGTCATGTTAATGGGGAGCCAACATGGCTGCCATAGAACGTTGTAGTGTCATGTTAATCGGCTCTAACATGGCTGCCATAGAATGTTGTAGTGTCATGTTAATGGGGAGCCAACATGGCTGCCATAGAATGTTGTAGTGTCATGTTAATCGGCTCTAACATGGCTGCCATAGAATGTTGTAGTGTCATGTTAATGGGGAGCCAACATGGCTGCCATAGAATGTTGTAGTGTCATGTTAATGGGGAGCCAACATGGCTGCCATAGAATGTTGTAGTGTCATGTTAATGGGGAGCCAACATGGCTGCCATAGAATGTTGTAGTGTCATGTTAATGGGGAGCCAACATGGCTGCCATAGAATGTTGTAGTGTCATGTTAATCGGCTCTAACATGGCTGCCATAGAATGTTGTAGTGTCATGTTAATGGGGAGCCAACATGGCTGCCATAGAACGTTGTAGTGTCATGTTAATCGGCTCTAACATGGCTGCCATAGAATGTTGTAGTGTCATGTAAATGCTTCATAATGCAGAAACCTAAATGTCCTACCTCTCTAAAAGCATGTCTCTGGACCAATGTATGTTTTAATATCCAAAGTACTAAATCAACTTGAACTCAAACTTGAGAAGTTGAGTGAAAATGATTTGTTATGTTCCTCCTCTCTGTATCTCTCTTTTGCATGCAACATGAGGCAGGTTTCCATTGACGCAGGTTTATTCAACAAAAGGCAATGCCACAGAACAAAACAGTGTAATTGAAACGGAAACTATAGGATAAACGATTGTATTTGTCCGACAGTGGTGGATTTTTTCCTTTGTCAAATTATGATTAAAACAGTGTTTTTTCCCAGTAATGATTGTAGAATCATTTTGCAGGTACACAGGGCATGTGATGTTGTCACATAACCATAAACCTCCACTACACACTTAATTCTTGTCACGCTCTGACTATAGAGAGCCCTTGGTTCTCTATGGTGTTTAGGTCAGAGCGTGACTAGGGGGGTGTTCTAGTCATTCTATTTCTATGTTGGTGGGTTGTATGGTTCCCAGTTAGAGGCAGCTGGGGATCATATGTAGGAAGCCCTTTCTCCCACCTGCTTTGTGGGATATTGTTTTGTGTATGTGCATGTAGCACCAATGATGTCACTGTTCGTTTACTGTTTTGTTTGGAAGTTTTGCTTTATTTAAAGATGTGGAACTTTAATCACGCTGCGCCTTGGTCCGTCTCTCATCACGACCGTGGCAATTCTATATGACCTACTGTTAGCTAAACTATTTTTTCAATTATTTAAAAAAAAATCTTTCTTTGCAGTTCAAGGATTTTCCTGACTTTCAAGAATAGCTTCCCCTTGCTTTTGTAGTTGACTGGATGCAAGTTTCACCGTTGAATTATTTCAGAACTAGGTCTACATGAGGGCAAGTTACACTGTGAAACAGACCTTGGTGATACGTTGGCACATGACAATTATTAGAATCTAGTTATTGCATTCTATCCATGCTGGCTTTTGCGGGCTACAAGAGACATGAAACAGATCAAAATCAAATTAATTTATGTAGCCCTTCGTACATCAGCTGATATCTCAAAGTGCTGTACAGAAACCCAGCCTAAAACCCCAAACAGCAAGCAATGCAGGTGTAGAAGCACGGTGACTAGGAAAAAAAAAACTCCCTAGAAAGACCAAAACCTAGGAAGAAACCCAGAGAGGAACCAGGCTATGTGGGGTGGCCAGTCCTCTTCTGGCTGTGCCGGGTGGAGATTATAACAGAACACGGCCAAGATGTTCAAATGTTCATAGATGACCAGAGGCCTTCCTACTAGAGGTCGACTGATTAATCGGAATGGCCGATTAATTAGGGCCGATTTCAAGTTTTCATAACAATCGGAAATTGGTATTTTTGGACACCGATTTGGCCAATTTAAAAAACATTCTTTTACAACTTTATTAACTAGGCAAGTCCGTTAAGAACACATTATTTTCAATGACGGCCTAGGAACGGTGGGTTAACTGCCTTGTTCAGGGGCAGAATGACAGATTTTTACCTTGTCAGCTCGGGGATTCAATCTTGCAACCTTATGGTTAACTAGTCCAACGCTCTAACCACCTGATTACATTGCACTCCACGAGGAGCCTGCCTGTTACGCAAATGCAGTAAGAAGCCAAGGTAAGTTGCTAGCTAGCATTAAACTTATCTTATAAAAATCAAATCAATCAATCATAATCACTAGTTAACGACACATGGTTGATGATATTACTAGTTTATCTAGCGTGTCCTGCGTTGCATATAATTGATGCGGTGCGCATTCGCGAAAAAGGACTGTCGTTGCTCCGACGTGTACCTAACCATAAACATCAACGCCTTTCTTAAAATCAATACACAAGTATATATTTTTAAACCTGCATATTTAGTTAATATTGCCTGCTAACATGAACTTCTTTCAACTAGGGAAATTGTGTCACTTCTCTTGCAACAGAGTCAGGGTATATGCAGCAGTTTGGGCCGCCTGGCTCGTTGCGAACTGTGTGAAGACTATTTCTTCCTAACAAAAACAGCCAACTTCGCCAAACGGGGAATGATTTAACAAAAGCGCATTTGCGAAAAAAGCACAATCGTTACACGACTGTACCTAACCATAAACATCAATGCCTTTCTTAAAATCAATACACAGAAGTATATATTTTTAAACCTGCATATTTAGTTAAAAGAAATCCAGGTAAGCAGGCAATATTAACCAGGTGAAATTGTGTCACTTCTCTTGCGTTTATTGCATGCAGAGTCAGGGTATATGCAAATATGTGAACTAATTTGCCAGAATGTTACGTAATTATGACATAACATTGAAGGTTGTGCAATGTAACAGCAATATTTACATTTATGGATGCCACCCGTTAGATAAAATACAGAACGGTTACGTATTTCACTGAAAGAATAAACGTTTTGTTTTTGAAATGATAGTTTCCAGATTCGACCATTTCTGTTAGTCACGTCTGTGGAACTTGTTCAGTTTATGTCTCACTTGTTGAATCTTGATATGTTCATACAAATATTTGTGGCACGTATGTGGCAGGGTCTACAGGAAATTAGGGACTACAAAAAGAAAACCGCTTTTAGGATAATACAGTGCCACCGACTTGGCCGACTAACAAGGAATGTGGGCCTCCTATCTCCTTCTCTGTGGCCGATGTAAGACATTTAAACGTGTTAACACTCGCAAGGCTGCTGGCCCAGACGGCATCCCTCAGAGCATACGCAGACCAACTGGCTGGTGTGTTTACGGACATATTCAATAGCTCCCTATCCCAGTCTGTTGTCCCCACATGCTTCAAGATGGCCACCATTGTTCCTATACCCAAGAAGGCAAAGGTAACTGAACTAAATGACTATCGCCCCGTAGCACTCACTTTAAGAGACTAGTCAAGGATCACATCACCTCCGCCTTACCTGCCATGCTAGACCCACTTCAGTTTGCATACCGCCCCAACAAGTCCACAGATGATGCAATTGCCATCACACTGCACACTGTCCTATCCGATCTGGACAAGATAATACCTATGTAAGAATGCTGTTCATTGACTACAGCTTAGCATTCAACACCGTAGTACCACTCAAGCTCATGATTAAGCTGGAGGCCCTGGGTCTACACCCGGCCATGTGCAATTTGGTCCTGGACTTTCTGACGGGCCGCCCCTAGGTGGTGATGGTAGGAAACAACATCTCCACTTCACTGACCATCAACACTGGGGCCCCACAAGAGTGCGTGCTCAGCCCCCTCCTGTACTACCTGTTCACCCATGACTGCGTGGCCACGCACTCCTCCAACTCAATCATCAAGTTTGCAGACGACACAACAGTGGTAGGCTTGATTACCAACAACGACTAGACGGCCTACAGGGAGGAGGTGAGGGCCCTCGGAGTGTGGTGTCAGGAAAATAACCTCACACTCAACGTCAACAAAACAAAGGAGATGATTGTGGACTTCAGGAAACAGCAGAGGGAGCACCCCCCTATCCACATTGAAGGGACAGTAGTGGAGAAGGTGGAAAGTTTTAAATTCCTTGGCGTACACATCACGGACCAACTGAGATGGTCCACCCACACAGAGAGTGTAGTGAAGAAGGCGCAACAGCGCCTCTTCAACCTCAGGAGGCTGAAGAAATGTGTCTTTTCTCCTAAAACCCTGACAAACCTTTACAGATGCACAATTGAGAGAATCCTGTCGTGCTGTATCACAACCTGGTACAGCAACTGCACCGCCCACAATCACAGGGCTCTCCAGAGGGTGGTGAGGTCTGCACAACACATAACCGGGGGCAAACTACCTGCCCTCCAGGACACCTACAGCACCCGATGTCACAGGAAGGCCAAAAAGATAATCAAGGACAACAACCAGCCGAGCCACTGCCTGTTCACCCCACTATCATCCAGAAGGCGAGGTCAGTACAGGTGTATCAAAGTTGGGACCGAGAGACTGAAAAAGAGCTTCTATCTCAAGGCCATCAGACTGCTAAACAGCAATCACTAACTCAGAGAGGCTACTACCTACATAGAGACTCACTAGTCACTTTAAACTATGCCATTTCAATAATGTTTTACATATCTTACATTACTCATCTCATATGTATCTTGTACCATCTATTGCATCTTACCTATGCCGCTCGGCTAATGCTCATCCATATATTTATATGTAAATATTCTTATTCCATCCCTTTAGATTTGTGTATTAGATAGTTGTTGGGGAATTGTTAGATTACTTGTTACATATTACTGCACTGTCGGAACTACGTAGAAGCACAAGCATTTGGCTACACTAGCATTAACAGCTGCTAACCATGTGTATGTGACAAGTAACATTTGATTTGATTGTTTAAAGGGAATTGGGTTCTATTTATGATTCATGTATTTTTTAGCCAGATCCTAATTGGGATGTCAAATTGTATGTTCCTTTTGATGGCGTAGAAGGCCCTTCTTGCCTTGTCTCTCAGATCGTTCACAGCTTTGTGGAAGTCTCTCTCTCTCGATGTTCTGGAGGAGAGCACCAGCTGCCGTTGGTTGTTAAGGTGATGGCGGGCTTGGCTAGGAGCGTTGTAGCAGCAAGGCCTCTCCATGACTTCATTAGACCCAATTATGCCATTTCACTCTTGCTTTGTTTTTAATTGGCCGGCCTGCCCCCGTTACCATGGTCACCGATGGAGCGCTGCTAGCTGCTCTTTTCAGACTGCTTTGGCTAACGGCTAGCTGTGCTCTTGACAGACAGACAAACAGGCTTCGTGTTTTGAGGTCATCTATTGTGAAATAGGTCAGGAGTTTTTCAATGTGATCTGATCAGGAAAAGGTCTGGGCTATGGGAGAGCGGCCATATTATTATATGGGCCTATTATCCTGATGACCATGTGTGGTCAGCAGTGATGTACTGTAGTGGTCAATTCTAAAAGGTTTGTTTACCCTCCACCAACTCCGCCTACTGGTGGTCCGCCAGCATGGAGGTATGAAGTGAGGCATGAAGTCTGGCGTGAAGTGAGGCGTGAAGTCTGGCGTGAAGTCACTCATGATGTATGGCATGAAATCAGGCATGATGTCTAGCATGAAGTGAGGCATGATATCTGGCTTGAAGTCTGGCATGATATCTGGCATGAAGTCTGGCATGATATCTGGCATGATATCTGGCATGAAGTCTGGCATGAAGTCACTCATGAAATCAGGCATGATGTCTGGCATGAAGTCTGGCATGAAGTCTGGCATGAAGTCTGGCATGATATCTGGCATGAAGTCTGGCATGATATCTGGCATGATATCTGGCATGAAGTCTGGCATGATGTCTGGCATGATATCTGGCATGATATCTGGCATGAAGTCTGGCATGATATCTGGCATGATATCTGGCATGAAGTCTGGCATGATATCTGGCATGAAGTCTGGCATGAAGTCTGGCATGATATCTGGCATGAAGTCTGGCATGATATCTGGCATGAAGTCTGGCATGAAGTCTGGCATGATATCTGGCATGATATCTGGCATGATATCTGGCATGAAGTCTGGCATGATATCTGGCATGAAGTCTGGCATGAAGTCTGGCATGATATCTGGCATGAAGTCTGGCATGATATCTGGCATGAAGTCTGGCATGAAGTCTGGCATGAAGTCTGGGATGTAATCTGGCATGAATTCTGGCATGATATCTGGCATGAAGTCTGGCATGAAGTCTGGCATGATATCTGGCATGAAGTCATGAAGTGGGTAGCAGTTTCATAGTGTACGTACTATATGGCCTTTAACGCTAATTGAAAACAATGTTTCCTTCTCCTTGTATTAGCTTATGGCCGGTCATGAGTTTTCACCTGACCAGGAAGGACTCCAGGCCCTAGTTATAGCCTGTAGCCTTGTTATAGAATAGAACTACCAGGTCACATGGTCATGAAAACCAGAAAGCTGCCACCTTGGACCTAAACCAGAAAGCTACCACCCTGTGTTTGACTTGCTTGGTTATTCAGAGGGTGAAAGCTGAAGGAAACTGGCATCCATTTTGTTTTCTGGCCTGTAGAAGAGATTCAGAACCAGGGGTAAATTGGTTCCTTGTCTCCTGTCCTCCACACTGTGACCGTTGAGTTCTCCTCCCCAGTGAGTTCGCCCAAGGGGGAACAGAGGAGTGAAACTACTTTTGTTTACATTTAACATAATCTCCTTTTGTGAGCGAGAGCTGGAGTGCTGGCACTGTGCCTCTCTGTCCTTCTCTTTTTCTATTCCTCCCTCACTTCTGTCCTCTCTCTTTCTCTCATCTTTAGGCAGCCTGTCATTTTTTTCTCCTTCAATTACACCGACTCCCATGGTAACTATTTGCTGAGTGTACCAGAGAGGGTCTGTGAAATGGTTCCAGGGCACCGCTGTAATTGGTAGCAGGTTAGGTGTAGAGAAAAACGCTGTGTGTTTTCCCCCATGCGTTATCACGTGACCAGGTGTTATTGGCTTTCTGATGTAGCTAGGTCGAACTGCAGGCACTGCTAGGAAAATGATGTCATCGAAGCGCTTTGATTTCATAAATTAGTCGTATGTAATGAAACATGTCTTACTAACACATTACTACTACTCATCATGGTTTAGTTCAACGTTTACATTACCCATCATGGTTTAGTTAAAAATGACAAACAGGCTGTACATAAAAATGTACATACGCATCACGGTTTAGTTAAAAGTTTACATACGCATCACGGTTTAGTTAAAAGTTTACATACGCATCACGGTTTAGTTAAAAGTTTACATACGCATCACGGTTTAGTAAAAAGTTTACATACGCATCACGGTTTAGTTAAAAGTTTACATACGCATCACGGTTTAGTAAAAAGTTTACATTGGTTGTTTAATTGATCAAAGTTAGGTATTTTATCTATTCTAATCCGATGATCCCGCCTGCATTGGGAAACTAATCAAGATAGCTTGTGGATATATATTTTCAGTTGTTGTTTGTCTTCTGTCAGATAATCTTTCTCTAAAAGTTATATGCTCAGCTAAGGCCCTGGTAATTCCAGGAGGCCTTTATGTGTGTAGTGCATACAGCAAGTGACTTGACCAGCACCCTGCTGGGCTAATGGTGTAATCCCACCTCTGAATGAAGCCTTTGGTTCGTGCTAAATCAACAGTGATCAACTCACAGGTAGATGCAACGCAATGCAGTGCAACAGTGACACCTGCATGCCAGTGGCGGTAGCGCAGTGGTACTCTGTAGCAGCAGTTTCATCTGTTAGTGTATTTACTGTGTTAGAGGGAGACGTCTTTAGAGGTGTTGATCACAGTGCTCTGTGGTCTCTCAATCAGGTGCTACACTGTAAAAATAAAAAAATTTAAAAAAAAAAAGTGTTGAATCTACTTTTTTTTTTAAATCAAGGCGACAATATTATTTAGTGGGGCGGCAGGGTAGCCTAGTGGTTAGAGCATTGGTCTAGTAACCGGAAGGTTGTAAGTTCAAACCCCTGAGCTGACAAGGTACAAATCTGTCGTTCTGCCCCTGAACAGGCAGTTAACCCACTGTTCCTAGGCTGTCATTGAAAATAAGAATTTGTTCTTAACTGACTTGCCTAGTTAAATGAAGGTAAAATAAATAGTAGATCTAACGTTTATGTTTTTGAGTATAATTTTGTTGTTGTTGTTGAATTTACACAAATTAAGTAAGTCCAGGGAATTAACAATAGTCATGAAAATGTGTTGGATTCACTGACAATATGATTAAATATGAGTTGATGTCACACAAATATTTAGTAAACCCAACACATTAGTGTTCAAATCAAAATGTATTTGTCACATGCTCCGAATACAGTGAA
>NC_056436.1:9207580-9327580 GCF_018296145.1 Oncorhynchus tshawytscha | reverse complement strand
ACATTAATTCAGGCAGGGAAGTAGAGAGAAACTGCTTAGGTTCCCTCCATCCCCTCTCTCCCCCCTCCTCTCCCCAAACCAGTTTTATTCTCATCAGCTCCACGCCTCTTATCGGCCTCTTCCAGACGCATGGCGGGCGAGAGCGAGATATTGAGGTGGCGATACATCAGACTTCGATCACTTTGTCCCCTTATCGGCCATGACACCAATCTCCTTGACTGACATTCCGGCCAAACTGTTATATACAATTCCTTCAGAAAGTACTCATACCACTTGACTTATTCCAGATTTTGTTTTGTTAGCCTGCATTCTTAATTTATTTTTAAAAATCTTACCCTTCCACACCCAATACCGCAAAAAGACATTGTGAAAACATGTTTTGTTTTTTTTACATTTTTGAAAATGTTTTGAAAATGAAATACGGTATGTGTATTCACGCCCCTATAAGGCAATACATGTTAGAATCACCTTTGGAAGCGAGTACAGCTGTGAGTCTTTCTGGGTAAGTCTCTAAGAGCTGTGAGTCTTTCTGGGTAAGTTTCTAAGAGCTGTGAGTCTTTCTGGGTCAGTCTCTAAGAGCTGTGAGTCTTTCTGGGTCAGTCTCTAAGAGCTGTGAGTCTTTCTGGGTAAGTCTCTAAGAGCTGTGAGTCTTTCTGGGTAAGTCTCTAAGAGCTGTGAGTCTTTCTGGGTCAGTCTCTAAGAGCTGTGAGTCTTTCTGGGTAAGTCTCTAAGAGCTGTGAGTCTTTCTGGGCAAGTCTCTAAGAGCTGTGAGTCTTTCTGGGTAAGTCTCTAAGAGCTGTGAGTCTTTCTGGGTCAGTCTCTAAGAGCTGTGAGTCTTTCTGGGTAAGTTTCTAAGAGCTGTGAGTCTTTCTGGGTAAGTCTCTAAGAGCTGTGAGTCTTTCTGGGTCAGTCTCTAAGAGCTGTGAGTCTTTCTGGGTAAGTCTCTAAGAGCTGTGAGTCTTTCTGGGTCAGTCTCTAAGAGCTGTGAGTCTTTCTGGGTCAGTCTCTAAGAGCTGTGAGTCTTTCTGGGTCAGTCTCTAAGAGCTGTGAGTCTTTCTGGGTCAGTCTCTAAGAGCTGTGAGTCTTTCTGGGTCAGTCTCTAAGAGCTGTGAGTCTTTCTGGGTCAGTCTCTAAGAGCTGTGAGTCTTTCTGGGTCAGTCTCTAAGAGCTGTGAGTCTTTCTGGGTCAGTCTCTAAGAGCTGTGAGTCTTTCTGGGTCAGTCTCTAAGAGCTGTGAGTCTTTCTGGGTCAGTCTCTAAGAGCTGTGAGTCTTTCTGGGTCAGTCTCTAAGAGCTGTGAGTCTTTCTGGGTAAGTCTCTAAGAGCTGTGTGAGACGTTCTGGGTAAGTCTCTAAGAGCTGTGAGTCTTTCTGGGTAAGTCTCTAAGATCTGTGAGTCTTTCTGGGTAAGTCTCTAACAGCTTTGCACAGCTGGATTGTAGAATATTTTCACATTACTCTTTAAAATTCTTGCTCTGTCAAGTTGTTTTTCAAGTCTTACCATGTTTATTATTATTTTTATTTATTTCACCTTTATTTAACCAGGTAGGCTAGTTGAGAACACCTTTATTTAACCAGGTAGGCTAGTTGAGAACACCTTTATTTAACCAGGTAGGCTAGTTGAGAACACCTTTATTTAACCAGGTAGGCTAGTTGAGAACACCTTTATTTAACCAGGTAGGCTAGTTGAGAACACCTTTATTTAACCAGGTAGGCTAGTTGAGAACACCTTTATTTAACCAGGTAGGCTAGTTGAGAACACCTTTATTTAACCAGGTAGGCTAGTTGAGAACACCTTTATTTAACCAGGTAGGCCAGTAGAGAACACCTTTATTTAACCAGGTAGGCTAGTTGAGAACACCTTTATTTAACCAGGTAGGCAAGTTGAGAACACCTTTATTTAACCAGGTAGTCAAGTTGAGAACAAGTTCTCATTTACAATTGCGACCTGGCCAAGATAAAGCAAAGCAGTTCGACACATACAACAACACAGAGTTACACATGGAGTAAAACAAACATACAGTCAATAATACAGTAGAAAAATAAGTCTATATACAATGTGAGCAAGTGAGGTGAGATAAGGGAGGTAAAGGCAAAAAAAAGACCATGGTGGCGAAGTAAATACAATATAGCAAGTAAAACACTGGAATGGTAGATCTGCAGTGGAAGAATATGCAAAGTAGAGACAGAAATAATGGGGTGCAAAGGAGCAAAATAAAATAAATAAATAAATACAGTAGGGGAAGAGGTAGTTCATTGGGCTAAATTATAGTTGGGTTATGTACAGGTGCAGTAATCTGTGAGCTGCTCTGACAGCTGGTGCTTAAAGCTAGTGAGGGAGATGTTTCCAGTTTCAGAGTTTTTTTTAGTTCATTCCAGTTATTGGCAGCAGAGAACTGGAAGGAGAGGCGTCCAAAGGAAGAATTGGTTTTGGGGGTGACCAGAGAGATATACCTGCTGGAGCGCGTGCTACAGGTGGGTGCTGCTATGGTGACCAGAGAGATATACCTGCTGGAGCGCGTGCTACAGGTGAGTGCTGCTGTGGTGACCAGAGAGATATACCTGCTGGAGCGTGTGCTACAGGTGGGTGCTGCTACGGTGACCAGCGAGCTGAGATAAGGGGGGACTTTACCTAGCAGGGTTTTGTAGATGACCTGGAGCCAGTGGGTTTGGCGACGATAATGAAGCGAGGGCGAGCCAACGAGAGTATACAGGTCACAGTGGTGGGTAGTATATGGGGTTTGGTGACAAAATGGATAGCACTGTGATAGACTGCATCCAATTTATTGAGTAGGGTATTGGAGGCTATTTTGTAAATGACATTGCCGAAGTCGAGGATCGGTAGGATGGTCAGTTTTACGAGGGTATGTTTGGCAGCATGAGTGAAGGATGCTTTGTTGCGAAATAGGAAGCCAATTCTAGATTTAACTTTGGATTGGAGATGTTTGATGTGAGTCTGGAAGGAGAGTTTACAGTCTAACCTTGGTATTTGTAGTTGTCCACATATTCTAAGTCAGAACCGTCCAGACTAGTGATGCTGGACGGGCGGGCAGGTGCAGGCAGCGATTGGTTGAAGAGCATGCATTTAGTTTTACTTGTATTTAAGAGCAGTTGGAGGCCACGGAAGGAGAGTTGTATGGCATTGAAGCTTGTCTGGAGGGTTGTTAACACAGTGTCCAAAGAAGGGCCAGAAGTATATAGAATGGTGTCATCTGCGTAGAGGTGGATCAGAGACTCACCAGCAGCAAGAGCGACATCATAGATGTATACAGAGAAGAGAGTCGGCCCAAGAATTGAACCCTGTGGCACCCCCATAGAGACTGCCAGAGGCCCGGACAACAGGCCCTCCGATTTGACACACTGAACTCTATCAGAGAAGTAGTTGGTGAACCAGGCGAGGCAATCATTTGAGAAACCAAGGCTATCGAGTCTGCCGATGAGGATGTGGTGATTGACAGAGTTGAAAGCCTTGGCCAGGTCAATGAATACGGCCGCACAGTATTGTTTCTTGTCGATGGCGGTTAAGATATCGTTTGGGACCTTGGGCGTGGCTGAGGTGCACCAGTGACCAGCTCTGAAACCAGGGGTGAATAGTTATGCACGATCAAGTTTTCTGTTTTTTTGTCCAATTTCTTGTTTGTTTCACAATAAAAAATATTTTGCATCTTCAAAGTGGTAGGCATGTTGTGTAAATCAAATTATACAAACCCACCCAAAAAAATCTATTTTAATTCCATGTTGTAAGGCAACCAAATAGGAAAAATGCCAAGGGGGGAATACTTTCACAAGCCACTGTATTTTCAAGGTGATTTAAGTCAAAACCATAACTAGGCCACTCAGGAACATTCATTATTTGGCCTTGTGTTTAGGTTATTGTCATGCTGAAAGGTCTCCCAGTGTCTGTTGGACAGCAGACTGAACCAAATTTTACCTGTGCTTATCTCTATTCCATTACTCTTCATCATAATATAATCTCCATTCCTTGCCGATGACAAGCATAACCATAACATGTTGCAGCCCCCACCATGCTTGAAAATGTGTTGTGTTGGATTTGCCTCAAACATAACATTTTGGGTTCAAAACATAAAGTTATTATCTTTGCCACATTTTGTGCAGTTTATTGGTGAATTGTAAACAGGATGCATGTTTTGGAATATTTTAATCTGTACAAGCTTCCTTCTTTTCACTCTACCATTTAGGTTAGTGTTGTGGAGTAACTACAAAGTTGTTGATCCATCCTCAGTTGTCTCCTATCACAGCCATTAAACTCTGTTTTAAAGTCACCATTGGCCTCATGGTGAAATCCCTGAGCGGTTTCCTTCCTCTCTGGTAACTCAGTTAGGAAGGACGCCTGTATCTTTGTAGTGACTGGGTGTATTGATACACCATCCAAAGTGTAATTAATAGCTTCACCGTGCTCAAAGGGATATTCAATGTCTGCTTTTTTGTATTGTTACTTATTTACCAATTAGTTCCCTTCTTTGCGAGGCATTGGAAAACGTCTCTGGTCTTTGTGGTTGAATCTGTGACCTAACAGCGACCCTAAGCACACAGCCAAGACAACACAGGAGTGGCTTCGGGACAAGTCTCTGAAAGTCCTTGAGTGGCTCAGCCAGAGCCCGGACTTTAACCCGATCAAACATCTCTGGAGAGACCTGAAAATAGCTGTGCACCGACGCCCCCCATCAAACCTGACAGAGCTTTAGAGGATCTGCATGGAAGAATGGGAGGAACTCCCCAAATACAGGTGTGCCAAGCTTGTAGTGTCATACCCAAGAAGACTCAAGGTTGTACTCTCTGCCAAAGGTGCTTCAACAAAGTACTGAGTAAAGGGTCTGAATAAATTTGCTAACATTTCTAAAAACCTGTTTTTGGTTTGTCATTCAAAATCTAATCAAATTTTATTAGTCCCATGTGTCACGTTCTGACCATCGTTCGTGTGTGTTTTCCTTGTTTTAGTGTTGGTCAGGACGTGAGCTGGGTGGGCATTCTATGTTGTGTGTCTGGTTTGTCTATTTCTATGTTTGGCCTGATATGGTTCTCAGAGGCAGGTGTTAGTCATTGTCTCTGATTGGGAACCATATTTAGGTAGCCTGTTTTGTGTTGGGTTTTGTGGGTGATTGTTCCTGTCTCTGTGTTTGTTGCACCAGATAGGGCTGTTTTTTTTTATTTTTTTTTAAATTACATTTCTTGTTTTGTAGATTGTTCATTGTTCATCTTTATTAAAGATGTTTACAAGGAACCACGCTGCGTTTTGGTCCGCCTCTCTTTCCCCAGAAGAAAACCATTACACCATGCGCCAAATACAACAGGTGTAGACCTTACAGTGAAATGCTTACTTACGAGCACCTAACCAACAATACAGTTTCTTCTGGAGGAGAAATAAAAACTAGCAAATAAGTAAAGAGCAGCATTAAAATAACAATAGTGAGACTATATACAGGGGGGTACAGGTAGAGAGTCAATGTGGAGGCTATATACAGGGGGGTACAGGTAGAGAGTCAATGTGGAGGCTATATACAGGGGGTACAGGGAGAGAGTCAATGTGGAGGCTATATACAGGGGGTACAGGTAGAGAGTCAATGTGGAGGCTATATACAGGGGGTACAGGGAGAGAGTCAATGTGGAGGCTATATACAGGGGGTACAGGTAGAGAGTCAATGTGGAGGCTATATACAGGGTGGTACCGGTACAGAGTCAATGTGGAGGCTATATACAGGGTGGTACCGGTACAGAGTCAATGTGGAGGCTATATACAGGGGGTACAGGTAGAGAGTCAATGTGGAGGCTATATACAGGGTGTTACGGTACAGAGTCAATGTGGAGGCTATATACAGGGTGGTACAGGTACAGAGTCAATGTGGAGGCTATATACAGGGGGTACAGGTAGAGAGTCAATGTGGAGGCTATATACAGGGTGGTACCGGTACAGAGTCAATGTGGAGGCTATATACAGGGGGTACAGGTAGAGAGTCA
Source organism: Oncorhynchus tshawytscha (assembly GCF_018296145.1). Classification (NCBI taxonomy): domain Eukaryota; kingdom Metazoa; phylum Chordata; class Actinopteri; order Salmoniformes; family Salmonidae; genus Oncorhynchus; species Oncorhynchus tshawytscha. The sequence goes on along the minus strand of NC_056436.1, from coordinate 9,321,607 downwards.
ATGTGGAGGCTATATACAGGGGGGTACCGGTACAGAGTCAATGTGCGGGGGCACCGGATCACTGAGGTAATATGTACATGTAGGGAGAGTTATTAAAGTGACTATGCATAGATGATAAGAGAGTAGCATCGTAGTAAAGGGGGCGGCACACAATGCAAATAGTCCGGGTATCCATTTGGAGAATGGAGTTGTATGGCTTGGGGGTAGAAACTGTTTAGAAGCCTCTTGGACCTAGACTTGGCGCTCCGGTACCGCTTGCCGTGAGAACAGTCTATGACTAGGGTAGCTGGAGTCTGACAATTTTTAGGGCCTTCCTCTGACACCGCCTGGTATAGAGGTCCTGGATGTCAGGAAGCTTGGCCCCAGTGATGGGGTATTGTGTGTAGATTGACGAGGGAAAAAACAAACAATTGAATACATTTTAGAATACGGGTCTGAGTACTTTCTGAATGCACTGTAGCTAGATGTAATAGGCTAATGTTGACTGTCTGGCCTGACGCATTGTTGCCCATGAAAGGAAGTTAGGCTAGCTAGCAAGCATTTTAGCCAGTTAGCCTCGGACAACAAAACCTTAAAGCGTGTACTGTATCACAGAGTCAGACCGTTTAGGCAACATGAAAGAGGAGGATGGCATTGGCTGTAGTGTGAGTCAACATGTTACCCACCCACAGAAATCAGTAACATGAGTGGCCATATTATAATAGCTTACGTTCATTGGACTAAATCGTTTTTTGGTATCTTTTAGTTGTCACTGTGCTGGAATAGCGGAGGCCTGTTTTCATTGTGACTTGCTGTAACTCCCCATGGCCCTAAATCAATAGTTGTTTAGTAGTCGGAAAACATGTCGGAAACAGCAACTTGCTGTAGGTCATGTATGTTTTGTGGACTTCACAGGAGAGATGTTTCTGGTTTTGTGATGAAACAAAGGTGTGGTTGAATTTATTCCACCACTCACTGTGCTGTATCTTCTTATTGTCTCGGCTTTAGGCCTACATATCATGGTGCCAACGCATATGAACTAACAGGTTATAGAGCAAACAACGCAATTATCACAACACATACAGTAGGTTGTAATATGGCTTTTGATTTCTGGCTTGGCTTTCCGTGATTTTACCCACGCACCGCTACTGATAATAGTGGAGTCCTACCGCACCACACTGCCCATCCCACCTACTGGTGTGATGGTTCTACCCTGTCCTTGATGGAGGAGGTAGGTCAACTATATGTACTATATGTCCCCAAAGCCAACACCCCCTTTGGCCGCCTTTCCTTCCAGTTCTCTGCTGCCAGTGACTGGAACAAATTGCCAAAATCACTGAAGCTAGTATTTCACTGAATCACTGAAGACTTACATTTCCCTCACTAACTTTAAACATCTGCTATCTGAGCAGCTAACCGATCGCTGCAGCTGTACATAGTCCATCTGTAAATAACCCACCCAATCTACCTATTTCATCCCCATACTGTTTTTATTTACTTTCTGCTCTTTTGCACACCAGTATCTCTACTTGCACATCATCATCTGCTCATTTATCACTCCAGTGTTAATTTGCTCAATTGTAATTACTTTGCTACTTTGGCCTATTTATTGCCCTACCTCCTCTCACCATTTGCACACACTGTATATATACCTTCTTTTTTTCCTGTTGTGTTATTGAATGTGTAACAGGGTTATATTGGTGATTCCCCTTGCCACCTTATTGTTATGCCAATGGGTTTTTGGTTTTAGTTTTGTCTTGCCTTCACCTACTCAACAAGGTATCTCATTGGCTGGTTTGCTTAGCTTGCTTACGAGGGAGGATGTTTCATTAGAATCCTCCCAGTGAACAAGCACCAAACCATCGGTAAGTTATTGGTTGCAAAGCACCGTACGTCAAAAGTAATTTTTATACTCCCAAGTGATGATTTAAATGTACAATTTATATCAATTTGTTTGTAAATGTTATTTGAACATCACACATCAGATGCAGCGTTTTTTTGTGAATATTTGTTGTGCATTTTGTTGTAGAGAATTACCGCTAATACTAGCTAGCAACTTACTGTGTCTGGTGGGGGGCTGTATATTTTGTACAGTGCGTGAGTGCAGAGTTGGATGGTGAGCTGTGCATTGCATGATGTGCAATTTTGTGCTGTTCCTATCAGAATAAATCTCCATGACTGGTGCTACAAGTTGGAGTTCGTGTCGATGATTGATTGTACACAACGCAAGAAGGGTACTGTTACAAATGTATGCTTGTTTATTCCACGTGTAACTCTGTTTGTGTCGCACTGCTTTGCATTATCTTGGCCAGGTCGCAGTTTTAAATGAGAACTTGTTCTCAACTAGCCTACCTGGTTAAATAAAGGTTAAATAAAAAATAAAAATAAAAAACACTATGTGCCTTGGCCTAGTGAGGCTATCCCTAGTCTCCACTCTAACACAGGGCTAGGATAAAAAAAACACCTCATTTCCCACTTATAGGGCCAGGATAGAGGTTACTGATGAAATTCCAGCAGCTACAATCCCGGACATAAACGCTCCTAGCAACCAGAAACCAGAAGATGCTCTGCTAATCTTGATTATTGTCCAGTCGTGTGGTCGAGTGCTGCAAAGAAAGACCTAGTTAAGTTGCAGCTGGCCCAGAACAGAACGGGACATCTTGCTCTTCATTGTAAACAGAGGGCTGATATAAATACTATGCATGCTAGTCTCTCTTGGCTAAGATTTGAGGAGAGACAATTATATTAATTGAAATGCTAATCCTTTGCACATGAACGCTCACTCATTTGGGAGTAATTGCAATCAATTTATATTTATGCCCAGTGTGTCGTCGTAATCTCTGTTGGAATCATCAGTCCTTCTGTTGGAAGGTTCATCTGAGCGTCTCTCTCTGCTACCCTGAAGTCTCTCGTGGTTAGAATGGATACTTCAGAGTACCATTCAGAAATGTTCTCATGGAATAGATGTTTCGGCGGTTGTCGGTCTTCGCATCTCAGGTTGACAATTTCTAGCTGCAGACTAATTATTAGTATCTAAGATTTGCTCTTATTCTGTTGGGATCGAGTCTCAGAGTTTAACCATTTCCACCCGTGTAGCCAATGCTCCACATAGTATGGTTAGGAATTCAACAACCATTACAACCTTATACTGAATTTTTTGTGGTCTCTACTCAAACCTTTCCCCCCTCGGCGATCGAGGTATGCGTGGTCTCAAGAGGATTTCTTCAGGTGTTTTTTTTATATTCCTAACAGTAGAAAAGGGCTGTCCCATGAGCCTGATCATGTCGGTACTCATGGAGGCGAGCCAAGGACTTAATTAAACTTTAAAGGGAATACAATTCTCTCACATTAAATTAACATCATTACATCATTTCACAAATAGTTTCATCTTTACTCATTCATTTGATACAATAATTAGAAGAAAACCTCATAATGGAGGCACCTGTATAAACAGAGTTATGGTAATGTGGCTGGCTGTATTGTCTTTCATGAGGTCACAAACATGAACCAAAACGGACCGGGTCGTAGCTGGCTTCTCCACCGACCATTTACACATTCTCCAAAACATGGATATTGTTCAGTTCTCAAGTTCTGTGACGTAGAAGAGGTTCCTTTGTTCTACTGTGAAACTCTCTCTATACTGCATGGCCCTGAAGAGAGTCTCCTCCAGGAATTTACAACCTGAGATAACAGAACCCGGGTGTAGGAGGGAGGGGGAGGGGGATGCCACGCTCTATACGCAGAAAGGGCCACGTCATGACACCAGAAAGACTCACGGCTGTAATGCTGCCAAAGGTGCTTATACAAAGTATTGACTCAGGGGTGTAAATACTTATGTAAATGAGATATTTCTGTATTTCATTTTGAATACATTATTCAAAAGGCACTTGCACATCTGAGCTGTCTTTTTTACAGGTGCGTGGTAACAGTTTAATTAAATTAGGATTTATGAAAACTTGCTTGGTAGGTCGATGTCCTCATTGTGGTTTTACAGACGTGTTTAATACGTTTTATGTACACACTTTATTCAAATATTTATGCATATTGTTATATTTATTGTTATATTTAGTAGCACTTATTTGTTTCCCCTTGACTCCAACCCCATTTGATGTGTGGATCACATGTGTTTGGGGTTATGTCTAAATAAGTGTGCTAATTTAAAAATCTCACAAAAGCTCTGACGAAGGCCGTGAGGCCGATACATAAAGCTCTGACGAAGGCCGTGATGCCGATACGTAAAGCTCTGACGAAGGCCGTGATGCCGATACGTAAAGCTCTGACGAAGGCTGTGAGGCCGATATGTAAAGCTCTGACGAAGGCCGTGAGGCCGATACATAAAGCTCTGACGAAGGCCGTGATGCCGATACGTAAAGCTCTGACGAAGGCCGTGATGCCGATACGTAAAGCTCTGACGAAGGCTGTGAGGCCGATATGTAAAGCTCTGACGAAGGCTGTGAGGCCGATATGTAAAGCTCTGACGAAGGCAGTGAGGCCGATATGTAAAGCTCTGACGAAGGCAGTGAGGCCGATACATAAAGCTCTGACGAAGGCCGTGAGGCCGATACGTAAAGCTCTGACGAAGGCTGTGAGGCCGATACATAAAGCTCTGACGAAGGCCGTGATGCCGATACGTAAAGCTCTGACGAAGGCAGTGAGGCCGATACGTAAAGCTCTGACGAAGGCTGTGAGGCCGATACGTAAAGCTCTGACGAAGGCTGTGAGGCCGATCGTAATACTCTGAGGCAGTGAGGCCGTTTCTTATTTTTCTCATTCAAGGCAGTGAGGCCGAAACATTTCTGAAAACATGCCGTGAGGCCGAAAGACAATCTGATTTAATCCATGATGCCGATAGCTGTAACTCTGACGAAGGCTGTACATTAAGCTCTGAGAAGGCTGTGAGGCCGATACTTTCTGAATGGCAGTGAGGCCATATGTTCTGCTCTGACGATTTGTGAGGTATTCTATTTTGCTTCTGTTCTATTTTGATGCCGATTCTATTTTGTTCTGTTCTAAGGCTGTGAGGCCGATACGTAAAGCTCTGACGAAGGCCGTGATGCCGATACATAAAGCTCTGACGAAGGCTGTGAGGCCGATACGTAAAGCTTATTAAAGATCAGTAATACTATACAGAGCAGTGTGTGGGTTTCTTATTCTTTCTCATTCAATACATTAGAAAACATTTCTAAAAACATGTGTGAGAGAAAGACAATGTATTTAATCCATGTTGAATTCAAGCTGTAACACAACAACATGTACATTAAGTCAAGGGGTGAATACTTTCTGAATGCACTGTAACACATGTTCTGTTCTATTTTGATGTATTCTATTTTTTCTGTTCTATTCTATTTTGTTCTGTTCTATTTTGATGTATTCTATTTTGTTCTGTTCTATTCTATTTTGTTCTGTTCTATTTTGATGTATTCTATTTTGTTCTGTTCTATTCTATTTTGTTCTGTTCTATTTTGATGTATTCTATTTTGTTCTGTTCTGTTCTATTTTGATGTATTCTATTTTGTTCTGTTCTATTCTATTTTGTTCTGTTCTATTTTGATGTATTCTATTTTGTTCTGTTCTATTCTATTTTGTTCTGTTCTATTTTGATGTATTCTATTTTGTTCTGTTCTATTCTATTTTGTTCTGTTCTATTTTGATGTATTCTATTTTGTTCTGTTCTATTTTGATGTATTCTATTTTGTTCTGTTCTATTTTGATGTATTCTATTTTGTTCTGTTCTGTTCTATTTTGATGTATTCTATTTTGTTCTGTTCTATTCTATTTTGTTCTGTTCTATTTTGATGTATTCTATTTTGTTCTGTTCTATTCTATTTTGTTCTCTTCTATTTTGATGTATTCTATTTTGTTCTGTTCTATTCTATTTTGTTCTGTTCTATTTTGATGTATTCTATTTTGTTCTGTTCTATTTTGATGTATTCTATTTTGTTCTGTTCTATTTTGATGTATTCTATTTTGTTCTGTTCTGTTCTATTTTGATGTATTCTATTTTGTTCTGTTCTATTCTATTTTGTTCTGTTCTATTTTGATGTATTCTATTTTGTTCTGTTCTATTCTATTTTGTTCTCTTCTATTTTGATATATTCTATTTTGTTCTGTTCTATTCTATTTTGTTCTGTTCTATTTTGATGTATTCTATTTTGTTCTGTCCTATTCTATTTTGTTCTGTTCTATTTTGATGTATTCTCTTTTGCTGCATTCTATTTTGTTATATTCTGTTCTATTTTGTTTTATTCTATTTGTTCTATTCTATTTCACTCAATTCTAGGAATTGATAGAGTACCTGCGGTCCCACTCTCACGGTGCGGTGTATGCCACGTCAATGTCATCTCCCGTCGTGGAGCAGATCATCACCTCCATGAAGTGCATTATGGGGGAGGACGGGACAGCGATAGGTGAGTCTGACACGTAGAAACGTGGTAGATAGAATGGGAAAGGTTCCATTTTCCACACACACACTGATACAACTGAATGCAATTTTGAAGACATTGCACTTAGGTGCAAAAACATGTCATGAGGTGTTTGGTCTGGGGTTGGTACGGAATGATTTTCTATTGGTTCATACCAGCTATCACCACAAGGGGGCTGTAGAAGCTTGTGTGAGACTAGAGCAACTGCAGTTTACAACTGGTTGGGTTAGACTGCTCACTCTCGACAGGTAGACAGTGGGTTTCTTATTTACTGACTGTGTGTGAGGTAATCAGTGTTGTATATTGGTGGAAATGTACATGTTATACAGAGACTGGTGAAGGCTCTGACTATACAGTAGACCATTCAGTATTCATCTACAGTGCCATCAAGTGATCTTGGAATGGAATGAATGAGGGTGCAATCCTCAGCTTGCTCTGGGCTAAGTCAGAAGGAGACCGATTTAATTTAGGCTAGCTACCTGCAGTACTGGCCATGTCTGCAGACTCTCTCTCTCTCTTTCACTCACTCACTCACTCACTCACTCACTCACTCACTCACTCACTCACACACACACACACACACACACACACACACACACACACACACACACACACACACACACACACTTATATTGTCTCCACCGTGCGGCCTGTCTGATCACTGTCAGCTCTGTGGGCAGAACAGCTTAGGTGTCATATTCAGATGACCCTGGCACACACACACACACACGCACACGTACGCATGCCACTAAATCACGGCAGGACAACAACAACAACAAAAACAGTTCCTCTTGCCTTGTGCGTCCCAAGTGAAGTTGTGTGTGTGTGTGTGTGTGTGTGTGTGTGTGTGTGTGTGTGTGTGTGTGTGTGTGTGTGTGTGTGTGTGTGTGTGTGTGTGGGAAGAACATATCACATGCACGTATCTCAGTGAGAATCGGTGATTGAGAATGAGGAATCCGTTGGTATTGAGAATGAAGAATGAAGAGAGATTCAATGAGAGAATTGAGAATGAAGAATGAAGAGAGATTCAATGAGAGAATTGAGAATGAAGAATGAAGAGAGATTCAATGAGAGTATTGAGAATAAAGAATCAGAAAAAGTGATTGAGTGAGACGATCTCATCCTATATGAGGTTTTCAGACTTCAACTTGGCCTGTTAGAGGAAAAGTTAAATCGATCAACGCTTGGTTCTCACTCAACCTTCGTGTTGATCTCCGAAGACAAACACTGTGAGGTTTACCAGTGGAAGTCCATGGGGAAACCATCAAAAGATTCAAAACCCTTTTCTCTCTGTGTAACACAGATACATTACCCTACACTGTGGGAACAGGGCTTTTTTTTATATACACACACGCATACCAACATACACACATACACATGCATGCACAGCACACACACACACACACACACACACACACACACACACACACACACACACACACACACATACGCATGTACACATGCAAGCATGCACACACACATACGCACACATACACACATACACATGCAAGCATGCACACACACATACACACACAGTCCATGGTGTGATTGGATTCCAGCCAGGCAGTATAATTGATCTCCAAGCCAGGCAGTATAGTTGATCTCCTAGCCAGCCAGTATAATTGATCTTCTAGCCAGGCAGTATAATTGATCTCCTAGCCAGGCAGTATAATTGATCTCCTAGCCAGGCAGTATAATTGATCTCCTATCCAGGCAGTATAATGGCAGTATAATTGATCTCCTAGCCAGGCAGTATAATTGATCTTCTAGCCAGGCAGTATAATTGATCTCCTAGACAGGCAGTATAATTGATCTACTAGACAGGCAGTGGTACAGTAGAGCTATAATCTCTGAAGTTGCAGGAAACCTGTAAAGTGAAAACACGGTCTCAGACCTTTGGGCCAAACGCAGTCATTTTTCAGGACTAGTCTAGGCCTCATCGGGACCACAGACCAGGGCAGTCATTATACAGGGCTAGTCTAGGCCTCATCAGGACCACAGACCAGGGCAGTCATTATACAGGGCTAGTCTAGGCCTCATCAGGACCACAGACCAGGGCAGTCATTATACAGGGCTAGTCTAGGCCTCATCAGGACCACAGACCAGGGCAGTCATTATACAGGGCTAGTCTAGGCCTCATCAGGACCACAGACCAGGGTAGTGCGGATGAGGTTTGCAATGGAAATACAGTTGAAGTCGGAAGTTTACATACACTTAGGTTGGAGTTATTAAAACTAGTTTTTCAACCACTCCACAAATTTCTTGTTAACAAACTATAGTTTTGGCAAGTCGGTTAGGACATCTACTTTGTGCATGACACAAGTCATTTTTCCAACAATTGTTTACAGACAGATTATTTCCCTTATAATTGTCACGCCCTGACCTTAGAGCTTTTTATGTCTCTATTTTGGTTTGGTCAAGGTGTGATCTGGGGTGGGCATTCTATGTTCCTTCTTCTATGTTTTTGTATTTCTATGTTTTGACCGGGTATGGTTCTCAATCAGGGACAGCTTTCTATCGTTGTCTCTGTTTGGGAACCATACTTAGGTAGCTTTTTCCCACAGGGTTTTTTGTGGGTAGTTATTTTCTGTTTTGTGTTTCTGCACCTGACAGGACTGTTCTGGTTTTCGTTCATTCTCTGTGTTAGTTTTGTTATTTAGTGTTCAGTTGAAATAAGAGTATGAACACTTACCACACTGTGCTTTAGTCCGATGATTCCTCTTCTTCCGACGACGAATAATTCACAGTATCACAATTCCAGTGAATCAGAAGTTTACAACCACTAAGTTGATTGTGCCTTTAAACAGCACGAAAAATTCCAGAAAATTATGCCATGGCTTTAGAAGCTTCTGATAGGCTAATTGACATAATTTGAGTCAATTGGAGGTGTACCTGTGCATGTATTTCAAGGCCTACCTTCAAACTCAGTGCCTCTTTGCTTGACATCATGGGAAAATAAAAAGAAATTAGCCAAGACCTCAGGAAAAAAATTGTAGACCTCCACAAGTCTGGTTCATCCTTGGAAACAATTTCCAAACACCTGAAGGTACCACGCTCATCTGTACAAACAATAGTACGCAAGTATAAACACCATGGGACCACGCAGCCATCATACCCCTCAGGAAGGAGACGCGTTCTTTGGTGTGAAAAATGCATTTCAATCCCAGAACAACAGCAAAGGACCTTGTGAAGATGCTGGAGGAAACAGGTACAAAAGTATCTATATCCAGAGTTAATCGAGTCCTATATCCAAATGGACAATGACCCCAAGCATACTTCCAAAGTTGTGGCAAAATGGCTTAAGGACAACAAAGTCAAGGTATTGGAGTCGCCATCACAAAGCCCTGACCTCTCATAGAAAATTTGTGGGCAGAAGTGAAAAAGTGTGTGCTAGCAAGAAGGCCTACAAACCTGACTCAGTTACACCAGCTCTGTCAAGAAGATTGGGCCAAAATTCATCCAACTTATTGTGGGAAGCTTGTGGAAGTCAACCCGAAAAGTTTGACCCAAGTTAAACAATTTAAAGGCAATGCTTCCAAATACTAATTGAGTGCATGTAAACTTCTGACCCACTGGGAATGTGATGAAAGAAATAAAAGCTGAAATAAATCATTCTCTCTACTATTATTCTGACCTTTCACATTCTTAAAATAAAGTGGTGATCCTAACTGACCTCAGACAGGGAATAATTACTAGGATTAAATGTCAGGAATTGTGAAAAACTGAGTTTAAATGTATTTGGCTAAGGTTTATGTAAGCTTCCGACTTCAACTGTACTAAAAAAAGTGTTTCTTATTGGACAAATTCAGTTACTACCTCCCCTAATGAAGACGACCCGGGGGCTTGGACTACAGCCAGCCAGCCTAATGAAGACGACCCGGGACCTGGACTACAGCCAGCCAGCCTAATGAAGACGACCCGGGGGTCTGGACTACAGCCAGCCTAATGAAGACGACCCGGGGGTCTGGGCTACAGCCAACCAGCCTAATTAATTACTATTCTTCAGAGTGGGTTTACAAAGCCCTGTCACATGATTATTGGCATAACGTGGATCTATCATAGAGAGATGTTCTATCATAACGTGGATGTGTTCTATCATAACGTGGATGTGTTCTACCATAACGTGGATGTGTTCTATCATAACGTGGATGTGTTCTAACATAATCTGGATGTGTTCTACCATAACGTGGATGTGTTCTACCATAACGTGGATGTGTTCTAACATAACGTGGATGTGTTCTAACATAACATGGATGTGTTCTACCATAACGTGGATGGGTTCTAACATAACGTGGATGTGCTCTAACATAACGTGGATGTGTTCTAACATACAGTAACATGGATGTGTTCTATCATAACGTGGATGTGTTCTAACGTACAGTAACGTGGATGGGTTCTACCATAACGCGGATGTGTTCTAACATAACATGGATGTGTTCTACCATAACGTGGATGTGCTCTAACATAACGTGGATGTGTTCTAACATAACGTGGATGTGCTCTAACATAACGTGGATGTGTTCTAACATAACGTGGATGTGTTCTACCAATAGTGCATAATATTTGCAACACTTTTTTGAGGATAAAAGAAAAGTGCACTGTTGGCAACATATGATTGGATCACCTATTTGTAACTGCTTAACTTGTGTTACGGGCATCAACATGTCATTCAAATGATGTAACTAAGTTGTGTTTTATTATACATTTATTGTCATCAACTTATTACGCCCCTATTCACAAAACACCTCAGAGTGCTGATCAGGGATCAGCCCCCCTTCCTCCTTTATTCATGATGTTTTTAAATGCATCTGATCCTAGATCAGAACTCGTACCTATAGACATTTTGTGAATATGAGCCAGACCACTTCATACTTTCCATTTCATTTTGAAATGGCCTCTCATATTGCTTTTGCTATGTAATTGAACACAGTGGCGCGTGTTCAGTGGCGCGGGTTCAGTGGTGCTGTATGGCCGTGGGAAGATGCATTTAAATAAAGGTTAAATAAAATAAATTAATAAAATGTATCCAAATTTTTTTGCTCTGCCTCGCCCATACAGTATTTCTTTTTTTATGATCTTTAAATGTTATGTTTTATTTTTTATATGAATAATAGTTTTAATTGTGATTTATCAGGGGGTGCTGGCCCTCTGGACCCATAGCTATTAGGATCTGTCTGTGTATCATTCCTCCCACTTTAGTTTACATGGTCACACCCCTCTGCTTCACTTCATATCTATGTATCTTCAGTCTATGAGAAAACACTCTCGCTCTGGAGGTAGGTGCCCCAGGGCCCCACATGCCATAGTCTGGTCCTGAACAGATGGTGACGGAGAGACATGCAGTGTCAAAACCAGTGGGCTGTATGTAGATGGCAAACGGTTGTTCTCAAGCATTCAAAGAAGAGGTTCTTTTACAACTAACTATAGAAATATTTTCTCAGAGCTCATGGGGAAAGATGTATGTGTACATTTGCAATAATAATTTTTCGACAAAAGTTCCCTACCTACAATTATATCAACTTATTTCAAAGGAGTATAAGGTCGCAACAAGCAACACAGAGAAGACGCTTGCACGGAAAGCGAGCAAGGAATGAGACCGTGTGAAGTCAACGAAGGATACATAGCCTATATACCAGCTTCTGAACGGGTTTGATACAAGCACACGTGTGGATATAACCCGGAGACGAATCGACGGGATTTATTGATCACGGCGCCAAATGTTCCAAGCAACTTTTGAGCGTCAACATAACGGCGCATTTGGAAAGCAAATAGCACTGGTAAGACGCATCAAATTGGTTAAAAGTTCAGGTAATTTTTAGACAACAATGTTGGATTAAGTATCATGTGTATTGATTTAGGAATTATGTTGATTATATTTATGGACCAAATGCGATGGTACTGAAAACGTGTCCAGGACGCTAAGGGCTTCTAAAGATCAGAGGAGAGACCGACCACAGCATCCCAACATCAGCGGACTTTGTCCCAACGTGGAGAAACCATGCAGAAGATGCGCAGGCAGGTTCAGCTACTGTGTGTTGTCCTCCTGGTGACCATCCAGGTGTCAGTCAAGAGCTTCCCCACCAACAGTCAAAAAAGCGCAGTCCCCAACGGCACTTCGACCACGGAGGTAATAGCATGCTTACTTTATCAATAACGAGGGGTTTATGTCATTTGTTAATTTTATTAACAAAAAACAAAACAAATCTAAACTTTCATCAATTGTTTTATGATTGGGAAATGGGAAATGTGCTGAAACTTCACAGCGTAACATTTATGAATTGATGCGTAATGTCACATTCACACCTTGACTGCGTGTAACACATTGTAGTCTGAAATGACGTTATTGTTTAGGGATTGGCAGCATACATCATAAGGTAAATCGGGTACATCTTACTTCTGAGAGCCCAATAGGTCAGAGACCGTGAACAACGATGGAGTCGTCCAAAGTGGCTACATTGCGCAATCACTTTGATGAAGTGAAAACTGACCGGGGTCGGGAGCTGGAAAGGGCACTAGACACTAAATCATGTGAAACGTTTGTCTTCTCTTTACGTGTGTAGTCAAGCAATTGAAACACATAAAATAATGTACTGCAGAATGAATGATCTCAGGCAGTTCTGGGGCTGACAGGGACAGTAGCAGAGATCGTAACTTTGGCCGATAAGGAGATTGTCCAGTTAGGATGACACTCTGTGAGGGAGGAACTCATACCCCATCAGACCTCCGTAGACTTTCTCCAGTTTATACAGTGATGGGCTGTATTCTAATCTGTATGAAGATGAAGGCATTGCACTTCACATAGACCTGTATTTGATTACGATGGTATTACTGTGCTATACAGTTATGACTCAGTTACTAGTCATCATGTCTCTTCCAGGGTTCAGGGAGCATGTCAGAAGTAAAGGGTCAGAGGTCAGAGGGTTAAGCAAGTGTAGCCTTCGGCTAGTACACTTAATGATGATTTACAGAACTGAGGAGGGGTCCTCGTACTCTCTCTCTCATTCTCTCTATCTATCAGTGGCGGTCTTTGATGTTTAAGATCTATCCGTCTGTCCTATCTTTCTATCAACAGTATCTATCTACAGTATCTATCTATCTATCTATCTATCTATCTATCTATCTATCTATCTATCTATCTATCTATCTATCTATCTATCTATCTATCTATCTATCTATCTATCTATCTATCTATCTATCTATCTATCTATCTATCTATCTATCTATCTATCTATCTATCTATCTATCTATCTATCTATCTATCTATCTATCTATCTATCTATCTATCTATCTATCTATCTATCTATCTATCTATCCAGAGAACATTGTTTAGAGTTTTATCTTGTTTCCTCTCCTCTCTTCCTCTTATTCCTCATCAATGTAACACATAAATGACCTGGTAACGATCTGCTGTATGGAGCTGAGCTGAACTGCAGTGTATGTTGGTTGTTTGAAGTTAGAGATCTACCTCTTGTCTTTCTACCTCTCGATTTATGGGCTGTTTCTAGAACACAGAAACCCTATATCCTTCCCTCTAGAGATCCCTCACTCTCTATCTCTCCCTCTCCCAGCCCGGCATTTGTGGGGGGGGGGGCACTTCGCTTGGAGGTTGAAAAGTAGCACAGCGACAGTTGAGTGATGAAAGCTACAATGTCACAGGGCATCATCTCTCCCTATCCTGATCTCTCTTTTTTCTCTCTCTCACTCCCTCTCTCTATCTTATTCTCTCCCCCTCTCTCTCTCTCTTCCTCCTCCATCTTATTCTCTTTCTCCCCCCTCTCTCTCTCTCTCTCTCTTATTATTTTTATCCCGTCTCTCTCCCCCTCTTATCTTATTATTTTTATCCCGTCTCTCTCTCTCCATCTTATTCTCTTTCCCCCTCTCTCTCTCTCTCCCTCTCCCCATCTCCATCTTCTTCTCTTTCTCCTCTTCTCTCTCTCTCCCTCCCTCCATCTTATTCTCTTTCTCTCTCTCCTCCCTCCATCTTATTCTCTCTCTCTCTCTCTCTCCTCCATCTTATTCTCTTTCTCCCTTCTCTCTCTCTCTCCCCATCCCTCCATCTTATTCTCTTTCTCCCTTCTCTCTCTCCCTCCCTCCATCTTATTCTCTTTCTCCCTTCTCTCTCTCTCCCTCCCTCCATCTTATTCTCTTTCTCCCTTCTCTCTCTCCCTCCATCTTATTCTCTCTCTCTCTCTCTCTCTCTCTCTCCATCTTATTCTCTTTCTCCCCCTCTCTCTCTATCTTATTCTCTTTCTCCCCCCCCTCTCTCTATCTTATTTTCTCCCCCTCTCTTATTTTCCACCCCTCTCCCTCTCTCTCCCTCCCTCTATTGCCCCCTCTCTCTCTCTCCGTAGAGTCCTGGAGTATGTGTTTTCATTGAAGCGAGTGGTTGGGTCACATAGGTTAGAGTGAGCCGGCGAGGCTGAACATTTGAGGGACGCCTGTTTTACACACAAACAACCACTTACTAATCCAAACTCTGAACTGGAATGTATGCAGCGATATTGGATATGACTCTGTGTGTGTGTGTGTGTGTGTGTGTGTGTGTGTGTGTGTGTGTGTGTGTGTGTGTGTGTGTGTGTGTGTGATGTGTGGTGTGTGTGTGTGTGTGTGTGTGTGATGTGTGTGTGTGTGATATGTGTGTATGTGTGATGTGTGTGTGATGTGTTTTGTGTGATGTGTGTGTGATGTGTGTGTGATGTGTGTGTGCGTGTGTGCGTGTGTGTGATGTGTGTGATGTGTGTGTGATGTGAGTGTCATGTGTGTGTGTGCATGATGTGTGTGTGAAGACAGAGAGCAGCAGGGATGGAGTAAAGGCTCTGGTAAATTGTTAAACCACATCATTCTGGAAGATCGTCCGGACCCCCCCCTCCCCTCCTCAGAGCGGAGCTAAAGCCGATGCCGCCACTTCACGGAGGGTGATAAATTCTTCGCCACGTTCAGAAGTTCATGTTGCTCTTCTATATGGTAGCGGGGGATGACTGTGTGGTCTGGAAATCTCTCAAATGTCCGGCGCCCTAATTGAGGTTCATCTGAAACTGTATACCATCATGTAGGTATGAAAGTATAGCCTGCTGGAGACACACACTGCGAGCTCAGCTCAAAGTTTCAATGAGGAAGAAACATAAGCTAATGTTTCAGTGTAACATTAGCACGCACACACTGACACACACACACACAGACACGCACGTGCACTCACACAGTGCATACACACACAGAGACATCTGAAATAATTCATTGGAAGCATAACACTGAACAAAAATATAAACGCAACATGTAAAGTGTTGGTCCCATGTTTCATGAGCTGAAATAAAAGATCACTGAAATGTTCCATATGCACAAAAAAAGCTTATTTCTCTCAACACTTGGTGCACAAATTTTGTTTACATCCTTGTTAGTGAGCATTTCTCCTTTGCCAAGATAATTTGACAGGCGTGGCATATCTAGTAGCTGATAAAACAGCATGCTCGTTACACAGGTGCACCTTGTGCTGGGGACCATAAAAGACTCTAAAAAGTGAAGTTTAGTCACACGACACAATGCCACAGATGTCTCAAGTTTTGAGGGAGCGTGCAATTCGCATGCTGACTGCATGAATGTCCACCAGAGCTGTTGCCAGATAATGTAATGTTCATTTCTCTACCATAAACTGCCTCCAATGTCATTTTAGAGAATTTGGCAGTACGTCCAACCGGCCTCACAACCGCAGACCACGTGTATGGCGTTGTGTGGGTGAGCGGTTTCCTGACGTCAGGGAACCGCTCACGCTTTGGGCGGTGTGGTTATGAAATGGGCAGGCATAAGCTACGGACAATTGACACAATTGTATTTTATCGATGGCAATTTGAATACACAGTGATACCGTGACTTGAACCTGAGGCCCGTTGTTGTGCCAATCATCCACCGCCATCACCTCATGTTTCAGCATGATAATGCACTCCGCATGTCGCAAGGATCTGTACACAATTCCTGGAAGCTGAAAATGTCCCAGTTCTCCCATGGCCTACATACCCACCAGACATGTCACCCATTGAGCATGTTTGGGATGCTCTGGATGGACATGTACAACAGCGTGTTCCAGTTCCCATCAATATCCAGCAACTTCACACAACCATTGAAGAGGAGTGGGACAACATTCCACAGGCCACAATTAACAGCCCGATCAACTCTATGCGAAAGAGATGTGTTGTGCTGCATGAGGCAAATGGTGGTCACACCAGATACTGACTGGTTTTCTGATCCACATCCCTACCTTTTCTGAAGGTATATTTGACCAACAGATGCATATCTGTATCCCCAGTCATGTGAAAACCATAAATTAGTTCCTAATGAATTTATTTCAAATTACTGATTTCCTTGAACTATAACTCAGTAAAATATTTGAAATTGTTGCATGTTGCGTTTATATTTTTGTTGTTGCTCTTTTACCTAATAGGGCTATCTTCTGTATACCACCCTTACCTTGTCACAACACAACTGATTGGCTCAAATACATTAAGAAGGAAAGAAATTCCACAAATGAACTTTTAAGAAGACACACATGTTAATTGAAATGGATTGCAGGTTAATGAAGCTGGTTGAGAGAATGCCAAGAGTGTGCAAAGCTGTCATCAAGGCAAAGGTTGGCTAATCAAATCAAATCAAATTTATTTATATAGCCCTTCGTACATCAGCTGATATCTCAAAGTGCTGTACAGAAAACCAGCCTAAAACCCCAAACAGAAAGTAATGCAGGTGTAGAAGCACGGTGGCTAGGAAAATCTCCCTAGAAAGGCCAAAACCTAGGAAGAAACCTAGAGAGGAACCAGGCTATGTGGGGTGGCCAGTCCTCTTCTGGCCTTGCCGGGTGGAGATTATAACAGAACATGGCCAAGATGTTCAAATGTTCATAAATGACCAGCATTGTCAAATAATAATAATCACAGGCAGAACAGTTGAAACTGGAGCAGCAGCACGGCTAGGTGGACTGGGGACAGCAAGGAGTCATCATGTCAGGTAGTCCTGAGGCATGGTCCTAGGGCTCAGGTCCTCCGAGAAAGAAAGAGAGAAAGAGAGAATTACAGAGAGCATACTTAAATTCACACAGGACACCGGATAGGACAGGAGAAGTACTCCAGATATAACAAACTGACCCTAGCCCCCCGACACATAAACTACTGCAGCATAAATACTGGAGGCTGAGACAGGAGGGGTCAGGAGACACTGTGGCTCCATCCGATGACACGCCCGGACAGGGCCAAACAGGAAGGATATAACCCTACCCACTTTGCCAAAGCACAGCCTCCACACCACTAGAGGGATATCTTCAACCACCAACTTACCATCCTGAGACAAGGCCGAGTGTAGCCCACAAAGATCTCCGCCACGGCACAACCCAAGGGGGGGGCGCCAACCCAGACAGGAAGATCACATCAGTGACTCAACCCACTCAAGTGACGCACCCCTCCTAGGGACGGTATGAAAGAGCCCTAGTAAGCCAGCGACTCAGCCCCTGTAATAGGGTTAGAGGCAGAGAATCCCAGTGGAAAGAGAGGAACCGGCCAGGCAGAGACAGCAAGGGCAGTTCGTTGCTCCAGAGCCTTTCCGTTCACCTTCACACTCCTGGGCCAGACTACACTCAATCATATGACCCACTGAAGAGATGAGTATTCAGTAAAGACTTAAAGGTTGAGACCGAGTTTGCATCTCTCACATGGGTAGGCAGACCATTCCATAAAAATGGAGCTCTATAGGAGAAAGCCCTGCCTCCAGCTGTTTGCTTAGAAATTCTAGGGACAATTAGGAGGCCTGCGTCTTGTGACCGTAGCGTACGTGTAGGTATGTACGGCAGGACC
Organism: Oncorhynchus tshawytscha; assembly: GCF_018296145.1. Lineage (NCBI taxonomy): Eukaryota > Metazoa > Chordata > Actinopteri > Salmoniformes > Salmonidae > Oncorhynchus > Oncorhynchus tshawytscha. Next base: position 9,303,375 of record NC_056436.1, on the reverse strand, counting down.
AAATCAGAGAGATAGGTAGGAGCAAGCCCATGTAATGTAGGTTAGCAGTAAAACCTTGAAATCAGCCCTTGCCTTCACAGGAAGCCAGTGTAGGGAGGCTAGCACTGGAGTAATATGATCACATTTTTTGGTTCTAGTCAGGATTCTAGCAGACGTATTTAGCACTAACTGAAGTTTATTTAGTGCTACTCAAATATATTTGGATTTTTTTTTTACACTTTTTTGGTTACTACATGATTCCATATGTGTTATTTCATAGTTTTGATGTCTTCACTATTAAGCTACAATGTAGAATTTATTTATTTTTTTTAATAAGAAAAACCCTTGAATGAGTAGGTGTATCCAAACTTTTGACTGGTACTGTATTTATTTTTTATTAGTCATTCATACATTATGGCGCTGAACCAGTTTCTACGTGACCTGTCATTATGGTCACCAGAGAAAGAGTAAAGAGGCTAGAGGGCCAAGAGGCTAGAGGGCGTAAGTCATTTTAGACTACAGTAATGTACAGTAATGTAGTGCTAATCAAGGGTTATGGAAGGAGCATCTCTGCACTTCTCTCCTCTCCTCACCTCGCCCTTTCTCTTCTCTTTTTTGGTCTTGTCTTCTCCAGCCCTTTACCCCTCTACCTGTATCTGGATGGAAGTTGTTAACGGTCCAATATAGCCAGGGTTCTTTTTCTCTCTCATTTTTGGGTAACAATTAAGTACCTTAATGTGATTGTTTTCAATTAAAATGGTTAGAAATAAACAAAAATAGCTTCTTAATTAAGCAAAGAGCAATTTCTCAAGCAAGGATTTTGCTAGGACTGTCTGGGAGTGGTCTGAGTGGGGAGGGGACAACTGAGAACTAGCTGTTATTGGAAGATAGACCAATAATATAAGAGAGTTCCAAATCTATTAACTAGTTTACTGGTGATGTCACCAGGCAGGCCAAAACTCCATCCCACCAAAACAGGCTGACATTTTCAGGCGTTCTTTTCAAACAGCTCTTACCCTAAAAGGTCATTATCATCATTTTCACAATTTCACCGTATTATTCAAACTTCATATTGTGGAAATATACAGTATATAAAATACAGGAAATCATGTTTTTGACTACACTGGGCCTTTAAGACTAGAATAACTTTGCTTTTATTATACAGTGTGCCTGGTGAATCCAGACTTACTCATGAATAGTTATTCTTCCTGGCACAGAACCTTTAGTTCTTGGTCTCCAACTCTGTCTTTGACTCATTGAAAGGCAGGCTCATCTGTTATGAGTACTGGGATAGTTGTGCTTTAACACCCAGCCTCTGCTAAAGTAAAGCCCCAACCTAATCCTTCTCTGCTACAGACCTCTGGTTTTAGGTCATGTTGAAATCTATCTGAGGGCTGTAGGCTGGAGATGGAATGTACAGTATGTATGGGTGGTATGGGTCGGATGGGGGAGAGGACATCTGTTTTGCGTGTGTTAGAGACACAGCCAGAGACGTGAGTCAAGACAGGATACACATGATCACATGATCAGGGGAGAGAAGGCTTTGATCAGAGGCAGAGCAGCCCCCCCCCATTACCTCCCCCCTCCTTATGACCCACTCCTTTTACCCTCCTCCTCCTCTCCCTGTCCCCCTCCCCAACTCTACCATCTTCTTTCTTCCATCTCCCCTCCTTCTCCTCTTCCTCCTCCTCCTCTTCCTTTAGCCCCTGTCCCCCTCCCCAACTCTACCATCTTCTTTCTCCAATAACTCTTAACCTCCACTCACCTTATTCTCTCCCCCCTCCCAGAACCTCTCAACTCTTGCCCCACCTGGCCCTACCTGTCTTCCTGTATTTCTCTCACTGCGAACCCAGCAGCATTGACAATGTAATATATATCCATTGGAACAGTACAATGTGATGTCTCACGATACAGACAGACAGTGATGGGTTAAACAGACAGACTACTAAAGTGAACCAGATGATGGAGATCTGTGTGTCTGTTTGATTCTCTACCTGCTTGTACCACCCGAGCCTCCCTTCAGGTCTAAACAGACCTCCTCCATCCCTACAGATGGTATTACTGCTAACGCCAACCAGATGTGATGTAGACCGACTGACATAAGGATAGACGGACTTACAGACTGACTGACTGACCGACTGACTGACAGAAGGATAGACGGACTGACTGAATAACTGACTGACAGAAGGATAGATGGACTGACTGACTGACTGATGGAGAGACAGAATGACTGAATGACTAACGGACTGACTGAATGACTGAATGACTAACGGACTGACTGAATGACTGACTGACTGACTGACGGACTGACTGACTGACTGACTGATGGAGAGTGACTGACTGACTGACAGAAGGACAGACGGACTGACTGACAGAAGGACAGACGGACTGACTGACTGACGGACTGACTGACTGGAGAGACGGACTGAATGAATGACTGGCTGACTAGCGTACTGACTAGCGTACTGACTAACTGCCTGACTGACTGATGGAGAGACGGAATGACTGGCTGACTAGCGTACTGACTGACTGCCTGACTGACTAACGGACCTACTGACTGACTGATGGAGAGACAGACTGACTGACTGACTAAATGACTGACTTACTAAATGACTGACTAATGGACTGACTGACTGACTAACTGACTGACTGACTGAATAACGGACTGACTGACTGACTGACTGACTGACTGACTGACTGACTGAATGACTGACGGACTGACTCTTCTCTGTAAAGAGCAAACCTAGACTTGTGTTGTTTGTATTTCATCCTGTTAAGTGTTGTGTTTTGCTTCATTGTCCTCATTTGTCTCAGATCAGAGAGAGAGGGAGGGAGGGAGGGAGAGAGAGGGTGGGGGGGAGGGAGAGAGAGAGAGGGTGGGAGGGAGAGAGGGGTGGGAGGGAGGGAGAGAGAGGGTGGGAGGGAGAGAGAGGGTGGGAGGGGGAGGGAGGGGAGGGAGGGAGAGAGGGGTGGGGGGAGGGAGAGAGAGAGAGGGAGGGTGGGGGGAGGGAGAGAGAGAGAGAGGGGTGGGAGGGAGGGAGAGAGAGAGGAGAGAGGGTGGGAGGGAGGGAGGGAGGGAGAGAGGGTGGGAGGGAGAGAAAGAGAGAGGGGTGGGAGGGAGGGAGAGAGAGACAGAGGGGGGGGGGGAGGGAGGGAGAGAGAGAGGGTGGGGGGAGGGGGGTGGGGGAGAGAGAGAGGGGGGGAGGGAGGGAGAGAGAGAGGGTGGGAGGGAGGGAGAGGAGAGAGGGTGGGAGAGAGAGGGTGGGAGGGAGGGAGGAGGGTGGGAGGGAGGGAGGGAGGGAGGGAGAGAGAGAGGGTGGGGGGAGGGAGGGAGAGAGGGAGAGAGAGAGGGTGGGAGGGAGGGAGAGAGAGGGGTGGGAGGGAGGGAGAGAGAGAGAGAGGGTGGGAGGGGAGAGAGAGAGAGGGAGAGAGAGGGAGAGAGAGGGAGGGAGGGAGGGAGAGAGAGAGAGAGAGGTGGGAGGGAGGGAGAGAGAGAGAGAGAGGGGTGGGAGGGAGGGAGAGAGAGAGGGGGGGGGGAGGGAGGGAGAGACAGAGGGGGGTTGTACAGACTGTTTTAATAGTTGCTTTGACCTCCAGATGACAGACAAAGAAAGAAAACAGAACATAACAGTATGCCAGTGGAAGAGAGGACAGTAGCAGGAGACACTATGAGCTGAACATAACAGTATGCCAGTGGAAGAGAGGACAGTAGCAGGAGACACTATGAGCTGAACATAACAGTATGCCAGTGGAAGAGAGGACAGTAGCAGGAGACACTATGAGTTGACCATAACAGTATGCCAGTGGAAGAGAGGACAGTAGCAGGAGACACTATGAGTTGACCATAACAGTATGTCAGTGGAAGGGAGGACAGTAGCAGGAGACACTATGAGTTGACCATAACAGTATGTCAGTGGAAGGGAGGACAGTAGCAGGAGACACTATGAGCTGAACATACAGTGGGGAGAACAAGTATTTGATACACTGCCGATTTTGCAGATTTTCCTACTTACAAAGCATGTAGAGGTCTGTCATTTTTTTATCATAGGTACACTTCAACTGTGGGAGATGGAATCTAAAACAAAAATCCAGAAAATCACATTGTATGATTTTTAAGTAATTAATTTGCAAGTATTTGATACATCAGAAAAGCAGAACTTAATATTTGGTAAAAAATTACAGACCTCTACATGCTTTATAAGTAGGAAAACCTGCAAAATCGGCAGTGTATCAAATACTTGTTCTCCCCACTGTAACAGTAGGCTAGTGGAAGAGAGGACAGCAGCAGATGACCCAACTGTGGTTTATGACTACTATGATTTTCCATTATAGCCAATTCAATTGCAGTAATTCCGTTACTGATTTTTCGGAAATTATTTTTACCAATCTGTTACCAATGAATCCTTGAATTATTCATGAACAGAGTAGATTTCAGTAGAAACACTATAACTCATTAGTAGGTTTACCGTTTACCGGTTTCTTCTGTGAACATTCATTATCCTCTCTCATCACGAGGGAGAGAAATTAGAAAATATCTTTACATTTTAAACATCTTTAAAATATGTGGGTTTTTGGTAATATACAGGGTTATTCTCTCTGAACATTTCACAACATTTTGTGAAAAGAAAATAACTTTTTTTGTGGCCAATTATTATTTTTTTTTAAATATTTGGGGGGTTGTTCGTTGAGGTGGGTTACAGCCAGGTACAATATGTTAATTGATACAATTTCATATTCTATATATTTTAAATGAATTATTCCTACATTGTCCCTGTGGGCTGGCACTTTTAAAGAAGACAATAAGAAGAGACAGCAAAATAAAACATAACAAAAGTATTGATAATTTTTATCCGATTTTTTAAAGTTTAAGTAATAATAAATTCAGGAAAATCAGGAAAAAGTTTTACGTTCGCTGAAAGATGGATTAGATCAAGGTGCAGCGTGGTAGGCGTACATCATACATTTATTAAATGAACACCAAAAAACAAGAAAGATCAACAACACGTAATGTTTTGTAGCGCTAACACAGCAACTATACAAAAACAAGATCCCACAATCTAAGGTGGGAAAAAAGGGCTGCCTAAGTATGATCCCCAATCAGAGACAACGATAAACAGCTGCCTCTGATTGGGAACCATACTAGGCCAACAAAGAAATAGAAACATAGACATGCCCAACCAAGTCACACCCTGACCTAACCAAATAAACAAGGCTCTCTGAGGTCAGGGCGTGACAAAAAGAAATGGGCCTCTACCTCCAACCTCCCATCCCATTCCTCCAGCCCCACCCAGCCAACAAAAGAGATACCTACTCTCAATGGATCAAGTCAATAAATCAATGTGAATGATGTCAGAGATCATGTCAATGGATCAAGTCAATAAATCAATGTGAATGATGTCAGAGATCATGTCAATGGACCAAATACTGGATTCTACTGTCAACCTGTATGAGGTGATGCATAAAAAAAGGTCTCTCTCTTTTTTTCCCCTACAGGCAATATCACAGGCCAGCCCGGGTGGCGATGTGGGTGAGACTCTGGAGGACCTCCAGCAGCAGAACCAGCTGCAAAGCCTGGCATCCTCCACCCAGCCCTCCAAGAGACCCCGATGCCGGAGCTGGTCCCACGTGGTTCTGCCCAAACCAGAACCAGAGGAGGAACCAGAACCGTTCATCCTGGACCTCAGGAACTTCCCTGAGTTGGCCAACGCAGACCTGGGATCTCACAGCCCTAATATACAGGTAGAACCCTAACCCACACACCCTAATATAATAACCACAACATACTGTACAGGTGGGACTCTGTAGTACCATTTCATTCTGGCAGAAAGGGAAGGTTGACTGAAAGCATAGAGTTTTCACATCAAAGATCTCAGTGTTTTTAATGGCAGCTCAGCATTACCGTAAGCCATACACACACACACACACACACACACACACACACACACACACACACACACACACACACACACACACACACACACACCCCTGCATTAAAACTAAGGGTGGCAGGTAGCCTAGCGGTTGGGAGCGTTGGGCCAATAACTGAAAGGTCACTGGTTTGAATCCCTGAGCCGAAAAACAGACAAATCTAAGGGGTGAAAGGTCAGCGTATGAACGTGCTCTCCAAGAACAGCAGCTCTCAATAATCTACCAGGATGTTTTTTTATACACAGAGGTTTTATTTAATATTTTGGGTTATTACAGAGATGGTTTATATGTGCAGGTGGATTAGAAAATAAATGAAGTTAGACTTTGGGGTAAAACCGACACAAGAGAAGCCCAGGTATCCAGAAATTGAGAGCGCCTCGTTTCTGTTTTAATAACAAGGAACATGTGTTCTTCATCCAAGTGGGATTGGGCCATCCTCTTCTAGTTTATAGGAACCAGACAAAGATATTTGGTTTTATCATTCTTTCTTTGGGAGCCAGCGGCTAATACCCTCGACTGCTTTCATGGGCTTTTCACCTTGTTATCACGTCGGCTGGAATTCATTGGTTTTGACTGTGGAGGGTCATAGCTTGACGAGCTGAGTGAACCATACCAGACTGTACTGGTGCACTATGGGGAATAGAATACAACAGTAGAATAGAATAGAATAGAACGCAGTAGATCCATGATATAAATGAGGGTGTTCAAATATCTCTGTCTTGCACACAAACATTGGCCTGATCTCTTCACCGTTAATAAATGACTAACATTCTGTACATTATAATCTCCTGATTGACAATATCCAGTAAATATTTGACTGGAGTAGCTTGGTTCATGTATGGTTTGTCTGGGGCATTAAGGGTGGAAGGGGCTATCCTTCAGATCTACAGCTATGTACGAGTCACAGCCTCTAATGGGTCGTAATGAGGCCTAATGCACTCTTATAATTACCGCTCAGACACGAGGGAGAAAACAGAGCACAGCTTCAATATGCAGAGGTCCTATACAGTACAGTACAGCTTCAATATGCAGAGGTCCTATACAGTACAGTACAGCTTCAATATACAGAAAAGGCACAAAAGTAAAACTGCAAAACATTGAGCCAAAAATGTACTTTATGTCCTGAATACAAAGAGTTATGTTTTGGGCAAATCCAACACACCACTGAGTAACTCTCTTCATATTTTCAAGCACGGTGGTTGCTGCATCAGGTTATGGATATGCTTGTCATCGGCAAGGACTGTGGATTTTTTTTAGGACTAAAATACATGGAATATAAATGAGGGTGTCTTAGAATAAAACCTGTTTCAGTCTGCTTTCCACCAGACACTGGGAGAAAAAAAAATCACCTTTCAACAGGACAATAACCTAAAACACAAGGCCAAAATCTATACTGGAGTTGCTTACCAATACAACATTGAATGTTCCCGAGTTGCCGAGTTACGGTTCTGATTTAATCAGCTTGAAAATCTATGACAAGACATGAAATTGGCTGTCTAGCGATGATCAACAAACAACTTGTCAGAACTTAAAGGATCGGTAAGAAGAAGAATCTACAAATATTGCACGATTTAAGTGTGCATGGCTCTTAGAGACTCACAGCTGTAATCGCTGCGAAAGGTGATTCTAACATGTTTTGATTCAGGGGGTTGAATACTTCTCTAATCAAGATATATTATTGTTATATTTGTAATCTTTATTTTTGTTTCTACTACTTTGACATTACAGAGAGTATTCTGTGTAGATGGCTAACAGAACATGACAATTAAATCCATTTGAATCTTTATAACACAACAAAATGTGGGAAACTCAAAGGGGTGTGAATACTTACTGAAGACACTGTATGTGTGATCAGCATTGCTTTATAGTCGTCTGGGAAAGTACTGTGTGTTCAGCGTTGCTTTATAGTCATCTGGGAAAGTACTGTGTGATCAGCGTTGCTTTATAGTCATCTGGGAAAGTACTGTGTGATCAGCGTTGCTTTATAGTCATCTGGGAAAGTACTGTGTGATCAGCGTTGCTTTATAGTCATCTGGGAAAGTACTGTGTGATCAGCGTTGCTTTATAGTCATCTGGGAAAGTACTGTGTGATCAGCGTTGCTTTATAGTCATCTGGGAAAGTACTGTGTGATCAGCGTTGCTTTATAGTCATCTGGGAAAGTACTGTGTGATCAGCGTTGCTTTATAGTCATCTGGGAAAGTACTGTGTGATCAGCATTACTTTATAGTCATCTGGGAAAGTACTGTGTGATCAGCGTTGCTTTATAGTCATCTGGGAAAGTACTGTGTGATCAGCGTTGCTTTATAGTCTCCATAGTCTTTATGGACTCCATCTTTGCATCCCAAATGACCCCCTTTACCAATATATCCCCCTCAATTTCTCTCTCTCTCTCTCTCCTCCCCCTCCCCTTCCCCCCAGGTGACCATTGAGGTGGTTGAGGACACCCAGACGGAAACAGAGATGGAGATGGAGATGGACCTGGCCAAGGAGGGGGGTGATGGGGGCCGCAACGACTGGTCCCTGTCCTCAAAGGAGTGGCTCGGCCACAAGAAGCTGTTCTTGGCTCTGTTCTGGGAGTACCCGGAACAAGCTGAGACTGAGAGTGGGCAAGGCGGCAGGGCCAGCCCGGAAGAACAGGAACAGGAGCAGCCCACAGAGGACTACAACTATGACCCCGAGGAACAGGAACCTGAGCTTAGTGGGACCAGAGGGACTGGGGTGGAGACCGGGGCGGCTGGGGCTGGGGTGGAGACCGGCGGGGCTGGGGTGGAGACCGGGGGACTGGGGCTGGGATGGAGACCGGGGGAATGGGGCCGGGGTGGAGACTGGGGGATCCCAAATGACCCCCTTTACTGGGGGACTGGGGTGGAGACCGGGAGACCGGGGGACTGGGGTGGAGACCGGGAAGACCGGGGGACTGGGGTGGAGACCGGGGGACTGGGGTGGAGACCGGAGGGACTGGGGCTGGGGTGGAGACTGGGGGACTGGGGTGGAGACCGGGGGGGGCCGGGGTGGAGACTGGGGTGGATACCGGGGGACTGGGGCTGGGACAGGGGCTGGGGTGAATACCGGGGGACTAGGACAGGGGCTGGAGTGAAGACCGGAGGTGCTGGGACAGGGGTGGGGGTGAAGACCGGAGGGACTGGGTTGAAGACCGGGGGGACTGGGACCGGGGTGGGGGTAGGGGGAGACTGGGGGAGCCACTGGAGAAACAACAAAGGATGGGACTCCAAGGAAAACTATGGTACGTTTTTTATGTTTAAATGTTTTTGTTGTAATTATCTTGAAATGGCAGATTAAGAAGGAACAATTCAGCAGTATTGAGTTACAATGCGTACCAATGTGATGTGTAGCACCAGTACCTACCTCGAAGATACCCTGCAAATAACATCCTCTTAAAGGGACACTGCCAGATTTAGCCTTGTTTTCATTCAATTTACTATAGTGTTTTACAGACTGTAGTATACTGTCATATCTACGATAGTGTTTTTGTTTTAATCCCTTTGACATAGAAGTGGAGGCTTTTTTCTTCAGGAAACCTACTGGAGAAATACAAAAAATGCACATTTTCTATAACTTGTAGGTCGGTAGGACTGGGGTCTGAACGGAGAGTTCTGATCTCCTGCTCTCTGCTATAACCTGTAGGTAGACTAGGACTGGGGTCTGAACGGAGAGTTCTGATCTCCTGCTCTCTGCTATAACCTGTAGGTAGACTAGGACTGGGGTCTGAACGGAGAGTTCTGATCTCCTGCTCTCTGCTATAACCTGTAGGTAGACTAGGACTGGGGTCTGAACGGAGAGTTCTGATCTCCTGCTCTCTGCTATAACCTGTAGGTAGACTAGGACTGGGGTCTGAACAGAGAGTTCTGATCTCCTGCTCTCTGCTATAACCTGTAGGTAGACTAGGACTGGGGTCTCAATGGAGAGTTCTGATCTCCTGCTCTCTGCTATAACCTGTAGGTAGATTAGGACTGGGGTCTGAACGGAGAGTTCTGATCTCCTGCTCTCTGCTATAACCTGTAGGTAGATTAGGACTGGGGTCTGAACAGAGAGTTCTGATCTCCTGCTCTCTGCTATAACCTGTAGGTAGATTAGGACTGGGGTCTGAACAGAGAGTTCTGATCTCCTGCTCTCTGCTATAACCTGTAGGTAGATTAGAACTGGGGTCTGGACGGAGAGTTCTGATCTCCTGCTCTCTGCTATAACCTGTAGGTAGACTAGGACTGGGGTCTGAACAGAGAGTTTCAGATCTTCTGCTCTCTGCTATAACCTGTAGGTAGACAAGGACTGGGGTCTGAACAGAGATTTCTGATCTCCTGCTCTCTGCTATAACCTGTAGGTAGACTAGGACTGGGGTCTGAACAGAGAGTTCTGATCTTCTGCTCTCTGCTATAACCTGTAGGTAGACTAGGACTGCGGTCTGAACAGAGATTTCTGATCTTCTGCTATAACCTGTAGGTAGATTAGGACTGGGGTCTGAACAGAGATTTCTGATCTCCTGCTCTCTGCTATAACCTGTAGGTAGACTAGGACTGGGGTCTGAACAGAGATTTCTGATCTTCTGCTATAACCTGTAGGTAGATTAGGACTGGGGTCTGAACAGCAACAACACAAGATATGGTCTATAGGTCAATATCATTAAAACGTCACAATAACGTGCAGAGTGTTCGATTTGTCATCTGGGGAGCAAGGAGACCCCCCCATGCCCTTTTCTCGGGATTATTCAATAAATGTTAACTATTTGGTTGTAATACTGTATCATCAACTATTGGACAGCATAGTAAAAACTACACATTTCTGATTATTCCATGCAAAACAACTGTGCACATTTAGGTTATACATTAGTTACTGAAACTGCTTTTCATGGTCAGTAAACATCAATGTAATTTCAGATAGGTGACGATATCTCTCAAAATTGGCCACCATTAATTGAATATTAATGGACATAAAAGTCAACTACACCTGACAGGTGTGAAGTGGTTTAGGTTCATTTCCCATCCTTTGTGGGCTCTGCCTGTCAAGCAGCAGAAGGACACATTTTGTCGATGTACCGTTCGCCGATAATGTTTATTTTGCAAGTTACCGGTAGAAACGTTGTACAGTAGGCTGATCGTAGTGGTAAGTAGACCTAATGTACTGTTTTTCTCTAACCAACGTAGGACTACCTAGCGAAGTTAGCTAACATGATCCCCTCTTCGAGTGTTTAATCACGATTGCTGCTAACAGACATGATTGGCTACATTGATTGATGGACCATGTCAAATTAGCTAGCTAGCTAATAAGAGATCACATCAATATAGCTAGGTAACAAGCTAACTTTCAGAGGATAAACTAGATGGCTATATCCAAATAATGTTTGATTTGCTTTCCGTCTATAGTGGTGATGACAGTAGTCCGACTGGCTACTTTACCAGGACGAGGACTTGCCGATATCAAGCTCTTTTCCAAAAGCCTAATGTCAGACGAAACAAGCTAATTGACACATTGTTTCCTTAGCTAGCTAGCTACATGCCAAATGGATTTGCTTACCTTCAAGTATCTGAAAACACATGATCAATTGATGTTTATTGATCACGAAAAGCATGCGGTTTCTTGCTGTATAAGTCTGACGATAGACCTGTGTGGAATAATCAAATTGTATTGGTCACATACACATGGTTAGCAGATACTAATGCTTGTGCTTCTAGTTCCCGACCGTGCAGTAATATCTAACAAGTAATCTAACAATTTCACAACAATTACCTAATACACACAAGTGTAAAGGAATGAATAAGAATGTGTACATATGTCTAACCATTTGTTTTAGCGAAGCTGGGGGGTGTCTATACCCCTTCCAGACCCCGAAACGACCTCGATATGGGGAGGGTATATTCAAATTAAATACCGTAGTACCAACTGGTTTTGCGGACATCACTGTAGTACTGTAAATACTATAGTATTCTACATTATACTACAACATTCTATAGCAAGTACTACACATGATCCAGCGATACTACAGTGTTGTTTATAGTATTCTACAGTATAATACATTTTATTCCATAGTAATTCCATAGTAAGTGCTGTAATATTCTACAGAAAACAGTAGTATTTCTTTCATGTGGGAAGGGCAAGTACCAACCACATGTGGTCTGGGGAAGGCTTTTCAGTGGGCGATTTCATGTTGAGTGTCCCGGGTGGGCCGGGTTTGCTCATTTTCGACCATTCCATTGGTCATCCAAAGGAGAGGTCTCTGACCGGCTGTGGTCACCGGGCCATGGAAAGCGAACTCTTTATCCCAGAAAACAAGGTGCCACCACGTCGTAATAGGATGAAAGAGCCACTGTCATCCAAAACCCAACCGTTGTGATGCACTCAGGTTCCAGACTCGGTTTTGGACGAGACTGACTTTATGACCCAAATTATTCTATTTACACTTTGTAGTCAATTTTGACACTCGTGTTTATGACTAATAACTATGACACATCGTTTTCAAAAGGAAAACCTTTAAAAAAAAAGTTTTGTCTCTTTAGTTTCTTCCATAATGGCTAGAGTAGGTTTCTAAGAGAAAGTATTGGTTTGTGTACTGCTACTGTATGTCTCTATTGTTGAAGTGGGCTACTCCTGTTTGTTTGGTGTCCCTTATCACAGGCCTGAGAGAGGGCTGGTGTTTGTGTATGATTCTGGGTCAGGGGTCAGGTGCCGGGGTCAGGGCCAGGGCATGTATGCAGCGAACTGTCGGAGATGTTTTCGTTGTGACAGTTTCCTCCGTGGGGCTCAGAGACAGTGATACCCCTCCCCCCCTCTCTCTGACCCTCTGTTCCTCTGACATGATTTATGATTCCAGGCTGTTCTTTCAAGGTTGGCTACATAAACATGCCAACTCCCTCCCTCCCTCATCCTCCCTCATCCTCCCTCCCTCATCCTCATTCCCTAATCCTCCCTCCCCCATCCTCCCTCCCCCATCCTCCCTGCCTCATCCTCCCTGCCTCATCCTCCCTGCCTCATCCTCCCTGCCTCATCCTATCTCCCTCATGCTCCCTGCCTCATCCTCCCTGCCTCATCCTCCCTGCCTCATCCTCCCTCCCCCATCCTCCCTGCCTCATCCTCCCTCCCTCATCCTCCCTCCCTCATCCTCCCTGCCTCATCCCATCCTCCCTGCCTCATCCTATCCTCCCTGCCTCATCCTATCTCCCTCCCTCCCTCATCCATCCTCCCTCCCTCACCCTCCCTCATCCATCCTCCCTCCCTCATCCATCCTCTCTCCTTCCTTCCTCCCTCCCTCCCTCCTTCGGGCTCTCCCCCAAACTCTCCCTCCCTCAGCAATCTGATGCCTATTTTAAAACAGTCAGGGAGAGGGACGAACAGGCTGGACATGGCCTGTAAGGTCTACTGTGTTCACCCTGCCTAGGTAAGGGAGGGGCTTTCTGTCTTCTGGGGACACGATTAGAGGTGTTTGTTGACATCCTAGAGTTTCGGATATACGATCAAATAACTTACTTTATACTTGCTATGGTATATTGTAGGCCTGTAGGTTGATTTCTTTAGAAATACTGCTATTACTATCTTTCTCTCTCTCTCTCGCTTTCTTTATCAATTCAATTTCAATTCAATTCAATTCAAGGGCTTTATTGGCATGGGAAACATGTGTTAACATTGCCAAAGCAAGTGAGGTAGACAACATACAAAGTGAATATATAAAGTGAGAAACAACAAAAATTAACAGTAAACATTACACATACAGAAGTTTCAAATCTCTTTATCTCTTTCTATCTCTCTGTCTCTCTCTGTTCAATTCAATTAAAAGGGCTTTAATCGCATGGAAAACATATGTTTACATAGCCAAAGGGAGTGAAACAAACATATCAGTAAACATTACACACACAATAGTTTTAAAATAATAGACACACTTCAGATGTTATATTATTGGCAATGTTTTAAAAATTTGCAAATATATGAAAGTGAATATAGATAAACAGATGATGAATGCAGGATGCTGGATGAAGTAATCTCCTCTCCTACTTCTTTCTCCTCTCCTCTCCTCTCCTCTCCTCTCCTCTCCTCTCCTCTCCTCTCCTCTCCTCTCCTCTCCTCTCCTCTCCTCTCCTCCTCTCCTCTCCTCTCCTCTCCTCTCCTCTCCTCTCCTCTCCTCTCCTCTCCTCTCCTCTCCTCTTCTCCTCTCCTCTTATCTCTTCTTCTTTTCTCTCTCCTCCTCTCCTCTTATCTCTTCTTTTCTCTCTTCTTCTCTTCTCTCCTCTTATCTTCTCACTTCTTCTCTCCACTTATTTATTCTTCTTTTCTCTCTTCTTCTCTCCTCTCCTCTCCTACTTCTCTCCTCTCCTACTTCTTTCCTCTCTCCTCTCCTCTCCTCTTCTTCTCTTCTTCTCTCCTCTTATCTTCTCTTCTTCTCTCCTTTTCTCTTCTCTCCTCTTTTTTTATTTGATCTTCTCTCCTCTTATCTTCTCTCCTATTCTCTTCTCTCCTCTTATCTTCTCTCCTATTCTCTTCTCTCCTCTTCTCTTCTCTCCTCTTCTCTTCTCCCTTCTTCTCTTCTCCTCTTTTCTCATATTCTCTTCTCTTCTCCTCTTTTCTCCTATTCTCTCCTCTTCTTCTCTTCTCTCCTTTTCTCCTATTCTCTCTTCTCTTCTCCTCTTTTCTCATATTCTCTCCTCTTCTTCTCTTCTCTCCTTTTCTCCTCTCTTCTTCTCTTCTCTCTCCTCTCATTTCCTCTTCTCTTCTCATTACCTCCATCCCTTGATCACATGTTAAATATGTTCCTTGCTGGATCTCTCCCTATCTCCTACCTTGCATTGCTCCCTCCATCTTCTCCTCACTCACAATTTGAACCCTTTTTTCCCATTGCTCTCCCTCGCTGTTTGTCTCTCTCTTCCCTCCTTCTATCCCTTCTATTCCTTCTCACGCTCTTCCTCCATCCCTCCATCCCTCCACTGAGTCTGTAATCTTTTTAACATGGGGAGAGAACTCATTGTTCATTAAACAGAAAACCTATTAGCCAGCCTGGTAGAGGTCTAACTGTCCTGGGGCATTGTTTGTTTTGGCTCCACTCTGCTGGAAGCTGCTGAATTTACCATTGACATACTGTGTGTATTATAACTAGGAGAAAACCACATAGACACACACACAAACACACACGCTGGCACATACACACACGCTGACACATACACACACACAAACACACACGCTGGCACATACACACACACACACACACACGCTGGCACATACACACACACACACACACACACACACACACACGCTGGCACATACACACACACACACACGCTGGCACACACACACACACACACACACGCTGGCACATACACACACACACACACACACGCGCTGACACACACACACACACGCTGGCACATACACACACACACATGCTGGCACATTCACACACACACGCTGGCACATACACACACACACACACACGCTGGCACATACACACACACACGCTGGCACATACACACACACACACACACACGCTGGCACATACACACACACACACACACGCTGGCACATACACACACACACACACGCTGGCACATACACACACACACACACACGCTGGCACATACACACACACACACACACACGCTGGCACATACACACACACACACGCTGGCACATACACACACACACACGCTGGCACATACACACACACACACGCTGGCACATACACACACACACGCTGGCACATACACACACACACACACACACGCTGGCACATACACACACGCACACACAAGCTGGCACATACACACATGCACACACACACACACACACACACACACACACACACAGACTGGTACATGAACAAGCATACACACTTACGAGGAGACGCACGCGTCCACACACACACACACACACACACACACACACACACACACACACACACACACATCCTAAGCTGCCAGCTGGACCCATAGCCTAATCATTAGTGACATCATACTTTCCTGAAAAATATGCAATATTAATTTAGTCCCACATCGTTAACGTCTTTGTGGAAACGGAACAGTTCACAATTCTCTGGTGTTGGGAAGGAGCCTAACTAAGACAGAGACAGGTCCTAGATCAGTTTACAGCAGGTTGGTGTCTGTCTCTGTTAAGGAGATTCACTTTACTTGGCAGGTCCTAGATCAGTTTACAGCAGGTTGGTGTCTGTCTCTGTTAAGGAGATTCACTTTACTTGGCAGGTCCTAGATCAGTTTACAGCAGGTTGGTGTCTGTCTCTGTTAAGGAGATTCACTTTACTTGGCAGGTCCTAGATCAGTTTACAGCAGAGACCATACCAAGGCAGGATAGGAGCGTGACAGTCTATTTAATCTCAGAGACTATATCAAGGCAGGATAGGAACGTGACAGTCTATTTAATGTCAGAGACTATACCAAGGCAGGATAGGAGTGTGACAGTCTATTTAATGTCAGAGACTATATCAAGGCAGGATAGGAGCGTGACAGTCTATTTAATGTCAGAGACTATACCAAGGCAGGATAGGAGCATGACAGTCTATTTAATGTCAGAGACTATACCAAGGCAGGATAGGAGCGTGACAGTCTATTTAATGTCAGAGACTATATCAAGGCAGGATAGGAGCGTGACAGTCTATTTAATGTCAGAGACTATACCAAGGCAGGATAGGAGCATGACAGTCTATTTAATGTCAGAGACTATACCAAGGCAGGATAGGAGTGTGACAGTCTATTTAATCTCAGAGACTATACCAAGGCAGGATAGGAGCGTGACAGTCTATTTAATCTCAGAGAATATACCAAGGCAGGATAGGAGCGTGACAATCTCAGAGACTATACCAAGGCAGGATAGGAGCGTGACAATCTCAGAGACTATACCAAGGCAGGATAGGAGCGTGACAATCTCAGAGACTATACCAAGGCAGGATAGGAGCGTGACAGTCTATTTAATCTCAGAGACTATACCAATGCAGGATAGGAGCGTGACAGTCTATTTAATCTCAGAGACTATACCAAGGCAGGATAGGAGCGTGACAGTCTATTTAATCTCAGAGACTATACCAAGGCAGGATAGGAGCGTGACAGTCTATTTAATCTCAGAGACTATACCAATGCAGGATAGGAGCGTGACAATCTCAGAGACTATACCAATGCAGGATAGGAGCGTGACAGTCTATTTAATCTCAGAGACTATACCAAGGCAGGATAGGAGCGTGACAGTCTATTTAATCTCAGAGACTATACCAAGGCAGGATAGGAACGTGACAGTCTATTTAATCTCAGAGACTATACCAAGGCAGGATATGAACGTGACAGTCTATTTAATCTCAGAGACTATACGAAGGCAGGTGATAGAAACACAATCAAGTGTTGATAAAGAAAATATTAACCAACAATTTGTCTTTTGCATTAGAAGTGATGTCTGTAGCATTTACTTTTAAATTGTTCAAAAATGACAATTAATATTGATGCCCCGTGTGAGGAATGTTAAAGGCAATTTCCAGATCTTTGAGTACAGTAATATATTTTTTATGAATTAGAGAACATTTTGTCGGAACCTGATCCCGCCTCCTAAATAGAGAGCAAAATCAGCCACTGTTGTTATCTCTCTGTCTTCTCTCTGTCTCTATCTTTCTTCTCTCTGTCTCTATCTGTCTTCTCTGTCTGCCTTCTCTCTGTCTCCCCTCTGTCTTCTCTCTTTGTCTCTCTCTGTCTCCGCTCTGTCTTCTCTCTGTCTCCGCTCTGTCTTTTCTCTGTCTTCTCACTTTGTCTCTCTCTGTCTCTATCCCCTGTAATTCATAAGCCAATGTCTTCTCTCTGTCTCCTCTCTGTCTTCTCTCTGTCTCCGCTCTATCTGTCTCTCTCTGTCTTCTCTCTGTCTTCTCTCTGTCTCTATCTGTCTCTCTCTGTCTTCTCTCTTTGTCTCTCTCTGTCTTCTATCTGTCCATATCTGTCTTCTATCTGTCTCTATCTGTCTTCTCTCTGTCTCCGCTCTGTCTTCTCTCTATCTGTCTCTCTCTGTCTTCTCTCTGTCTCTATCTGTCTTCTTTCTGTCTCCGCTCTGTCTTCTCTCTATCTGTCTCTCTCTGTCTTCTCTCTGTCTCTATCTGTCTTCTTTCTGTCTCCGCTCTGTCTTCTCTCTATCTGTCTCTCTCTGTATCTGTCTCTCTCTGTCTTCTCTCTTTGTCTCTCTCTGTCTTCTATCTGTCCATATCTGTCTTCTCTCTGTCTCTATCCCTGGTAATTCATAAGCCACTGTCTTCTCTCTGTCTCTATCCCCAGTAATTCATAAGCCACTGTCTTCTCTCTGTCTCTATCCCCAGTAATTCATAGGCCACTGTCTTCTCTCTGTCTCTATCCCCAGTAATTCATAAGCCACTGTCTTCTCTCTGTCTTTATCGCCGGTAATTCATAAGCCACTGTCTTCTCTCAGTCTCTATCCCCAGTAATTCATAGGCCACTGTCTTCTCTCTGTCTCTATCCCCAGTAATTCATAAGCCACTGTCTTCTCTCTGTCTTTATCGCCGGTAATTCATAAGCCACTGTCTTCTCTCAGTCTCTATCCCCAGTAATTCATAGGCCACTGTCTTCTCTCTGTCTCTATCCCCAGTAATTCATAGGCCTCTGTGAGTGAGTGTTTTTTTGCCCCACTCTTCCACCAAGGCACCTGCAAGTTCCCGGACATTTCTGGGGGGGAATGGCCCTAACCCTCACCTTCCGATCCAACAGGTCCCAGATGTGCTCAATGGGATTGAGATCCGGGCTCTTCGCTGGCAATGGCAGAACACTGACATTCCTGTCTTGCTGGAAATCACGCACAGAACGAGCAGTATGGCTGGTGGCATTGTCATGCTGGAGGGTCATGTCAGGATGAGCCTGCAGGAAGGGTACCAGATGAGGGAGGAGGATGTCTTCCCTGTAACGCACAGCATTGAGATTGCCTGCAATGACAACAAGCTCAGTCCGATGATGCTGTGACACACCGCCCCAGACCATGATGGACCCTCCACCTCCAAATCGATCCCGCTCCAGAGTACAGGCCTCGGTGTAACGCTCATTCCTTCGACGATAAACGCGAATCCGACCATCACCCCTGGTGAGACAAAACCGCGACTCGTCAGTGTAGAGCACTTTTTGCCAGTCCTGTCTGGTCCAGCGACGGTGGGTTTGTGCCTATAGGCGACATGGTGCTGGTGATGTCTGGTGAGGACCTGCCTTACAACAGGCCTACAAGCCCTCAGTCCAGCCTATTGCGGACAGTCTGCGCACTGTTGGAGGGATTGTGCGTTCCTGGTGTAACTCGGGCAGTTGTTGTTGCCGCCATCCTGTACCTGTCCCGCAGGTGTGATGTTCGGATGTACCGATCCTGTGCAGGTGTTGTTACACGTAGTCTGCCACTGCGAGGACAATCAGCTGTCCATCCTGTCTCCCTGTAGCGTTGTCTTAGGCGTCTCACAGTACGGACATGGCAACTTATTGCCCTGGCCACATCTGCAGTCCTCATGCTTCCTTGCACCATGCCTAAGGCACGTTCATGCAGATGAACAGGGACCCTGGGCATCTTTCTTTTGGTGTTTTTCAGAGTCAGTAGGAAGGCCTCTTTAGTGTCCTAAGTTTTCATACCTGTGACCTTAATTGTAAGCTGTTAGTGTAAGCTGTTAGTGTCTTAACAACTGTTCCACAGGTGCATGTTCATTAATTGTTTATGGTTCATTGAACAAGCATGGGAAACAGTGTTTAAACCCTTTACAATGAAGATCTGTGAAGTTATTTGGATCTTTACGAATTATCTTTGAAAGACAGGGTCCTGAAACAGGGACGTTTCTTTTTTTGCTGAGTTTATGTACAATGCATTCGGAAAGTATTCAGACCCCTTGACTTTTTCCTCATTTTGTTACATTACAACCTGAGTCACTTCAAACTGACAATGTGAACAAGGCTTTAAATACATCCCCCCCCTCTCATCCCTCCATCTCAGAGTACGAGGAGGAGGAGTGGAGTGACTGGTCGCCATGCAGCGTCACCTGCGGCAATGGCAACCAGAAGCGTATCCGTTCTTGTGGTTACGCATGCACAGCGACCGAGTCCCGGACCTGCGACCTGGACAGATGCCCAGGTGAGATAGAAACCTGGGTGATGTCATCAATAATAGCCTGGGTGACATCATCAATAATTCCCTGGGTGATGTCATCAATAATTCCCTGGGTGATGTCATCAATAATTCCCTGGGTGATGTCATCAATAATACCCTGGGTGATGTCATCAATAATACCCTGGGTGATGTCATCTTAATGGCCTGGATGACGTCATCAATAATGGCTGTGTCTCTGGTTGTGTCCCAGTAGTTCCAAATAGCATCTGTCTCCTTTCCATCATGATCACTGATGCCAAAGGACTTCATAAGTGTTGAAGCAATAATTACCGGTCAGTTGCTTGTGTGTCTTGTACAGTGATCGTACCAGTAGGCTCTTCCTGATGGGTCAGCCTGATGCTTCCAGTACAAGGCTCTTTATATCAGTGGAATGTGCTCAGTGCAAATGGGACTTGGATGCAGTCCAGCTGGGACTCCTGTGTTGAGTAGTGAGCTGCCTGCTTGTTGCTCCCCTGAGGAGTCCTGGTGTGTACACAGCTCTATGGCTGTTTCACTCCGCTCAATGGAGGCTTGTACCACAGAGCTGGAGGGTAGAGGAGATTGTGTGTGTGTGTGGGCACAGACATTCACGCCAGTCATATATCCACAGCTAATCATCAAATAAAAAATATAAGTTCATTGGTCACGTACACAAATTTACAGATAATATCCCAGGTGCAACGAAATGATTGTGTTTCTAGCTCCAACAGTAATACCTAGCTAAATGATTGTGTTTCCAGCTCCAACAGTAATACCTAGCTAAATGCGTGTGTTTCTAGCTCCAACAGTAATACCTAGCTAAATGCTTGTGTTTCTAGCTCCAACAGTAATACCTAGCTAAATGCGTGTGTCTCTAGCTCCAACAGTAATACCTAGCTAAATGCTTGTGTTTCTAGCTCCAACAGTAATACCTAGCTAAATGCGTGTGTCTCTAGCTCCAACAGTAATACCTAGCTAAATGCTTGTGTTTCTAGCTCCAACAGTAATACCTAGCTAAATGCGTGTGTCTCTAGCTCCAACAGTAATACCTAGCTAAATGCGTGTGTTTCTAGCTCCAACAGTAATACCTAGCTAAATGCTTGTGTTTCTAGCTCCAACAGTAATACCTAGCTAAATGCGTGTGTCTCTAGCTCCAACAGTAATACCTAGCTAAATGCGTGTGTCTCTAGCTCCAACAGTAATACCTAGCTAAATGCTTGTGTTTCTAGCTCCAACAGTAATACCTAGCTAAATGATTGTGTTTCCAGCTCCAACAGTAATACCTAGCTAAATGCTTGTGTCTCTAGCTCCAACAGTAATACCTAGCTAAATGCGTGTGTCTCTAGCTCCAACAGTAATACCTAGCTAAATGCTTGTGTCTCTAGCTCCAACAGTAATACCTAGCTAAATGCGTGTGTCTCTAGCTCCAACAGTAATACCTAGCTAAATGCGTGTGTCTCTAGCTCCAACAGTAATACCTAGCTAAATGCGTGTGTCTCTAGCTCCAACAGTAATACCTAGCTAAATGCTTGTGTTTCTAGCTCCAACAGTAATACCTAGCTAAATGATTGTGTTTCCAGCTCCAACAGTAATACCTAGCTAAATGCTTGTGTCTCTAGCTCCAACAGTAATACCTAGCTAAATGCGTGTGTCTCTAGCTCCAACAGTAATACCTAGCTAAATGCTTGTGTCTCTAGCTCCAACAGTAATACCTAGCTAAATGCGTGTGTCTCTAGCTCCAACAGTAATACCTAGCTAAATGCTTGTGTTTCTAGCTCCAACAGTAATACCTAGCTAAATGATTGTGTTTCCAGCTCCAACAGTAATACCTAGCTAAATGCTTGTGTCTCTAGCTCCAACAGTAATACCTAGCTAAATGCGTGTGTCTCTAGCTCCAACAGTAATACCTAGCTAAATGCTTGTGTCTCTAGCTCCAACAGTAATACCTAGCTAAATGCGTGTGTCTCTAGCTCCAACAGTAATACCTAGCTAAATGATTGTGTTTCCAGCTCCAACAGTAATACCTAGCTAAATGCTTGTGTCTCTAGCTCCAACAGTAATACCTAGCTAAATGCTTGTGTTTCTAGCTCCAACAGTAATACCTAGCTAAATGCTTGTGTTTCTAGCTCCAACAGTAATACCTAGCTAAATGCTTGTGTTTCTAGCTCCAACAGTAATACCTAGCTAAATGCTTGTGTTTCTAGCTCCAACAGTAATACCTAGCTAAATGCTTGTGTCTCTAGCTCCAACAGTAATACCTAGCTAAATGCTTGTGTCTCTAGCTCCAACAGTAATACCTAGCTAAATGCTTGTGTCTCTAGCTCCAACAGTAATACCTAGCTAAATGCTTGTGTTTCTAGCTCCAACAGTAATACCTAGCTAAATGCTTGTGTTTCTAGCTCCAACAGTAATACCTAGCTAAATGCTTGTGTTTCTAGCTCCAACAGTAATACCTAGCTAAATGCGTGTGTCTCTAGCTCCAACAGTAATACCTAGCTAAATGCTTGTGTTTCCAAATCAAATCAAATCAAATCAAATTTTATTTGTCACATACACATGGTTAGCAGATGTTAATGCGAGTGTAGCGAAATGCTTGTGCTTCTAGTTCCGACAATGCAGTAATAACGAGCAAGTAATCTAACTAACAATTCCAAAAAAAAACTACTGTCTTATACACAGTGTAAGGGGATAAAGAATATGTACATAAGGATATATGAATGAGTGATGGTACAGAGCAGCATAGGCAAGATACAGTAGATGATATCGAGTACAGTATATACATATGAGATAAGTATGTAAACCAAGTGGCATAGTTAAAGTGGCTAGTGATACATGTATTACATAAGGATGCAGTCGATGATATAGAGTACAGTATCAACGTATGCATATGAGATGAACAATGTAGGGTAAGTAACATTATATAAGGTAGCATTGTTTAAAGTGGCTAGTGATATATTTACATAATTTCCCATCAATTCCCATGATTAAAGTGGCTGGAGTAGAGTCAGTGTCATTGACAGTGTGTTGGCAGTAGCCACTCAATGTTAGTGGTGGCTGTTTAACAGTCTGATGGCCTTGAGATAGAAGCTGTTTTTCAGTCTCTCGGTCCCAGCTTTGATGCACCTGTACTGACCTCGCCTTCTGGATGACAGCGGGGTGAACAGGCAGTGGCTCGGGTGGTTGATGTCCTTGATGATCTTTATGGCCTTCCTGTAGCATCGGGTGGTGTAGGTGTCCTGGAGGGCAGGTAGTTTGCCCCCGGTGATGCGTTGTGCAGACCTCACTACCCTCTGGAGAGCCTTACGGTTGAGGGCGGTGCAGTTGCCATACCAGGCGGTGATACAGCCCGCCAGGATGCTCTCGATTGTGCATCTGTAGAAGTTTGTGAGTGCTTTTGGTGACAAGCCGAATTTCTTCAGCCTCCTGAGGTTGAAGAGGCGCTGCTGCGCCTTCCTCACGATGCTGTCTGTGTGAGTGGACCAATTCAGTTTGTCTGTGATGTGTATGCCGAGGAACTTAAAACTTGCTACCCTCTCCACTACTGTTCCATCGATGTGGATGGGGGTGTTCCCTCTGCTGTTTCCTGAAGTCCACAATCATCTCCTTAGTTTTGTTGACGTTGAGTGTGAGGTTATTTTCCTGACACCACACTCCGAGGGCCCTCACCTCCTCCCTGTAGGCCGTCTCGTCGTTGTTGGTAATCAAGCCTACCACTGTTGTGTCGTCCGCAAACTTGATGATTGAGTTGGAGGCGTGCATGGCCACGCAGTCGTGGGTGAACAGGGAGTACAGGAGGGGGCTCAGAACGCACCCTTGTGGGGCCCCAGTGTTGAGGATCAGCGGGGAGGAGATGTTGTTGCCTACCCTCACCACCTGGGGGCGGCCCGTCAGGAAGTCCAGTACCCAGTTGCACAGGGCGGGGTCGAGACCCAGGGTCTCGAGCTTGATGACGAGCTTGGAGGGTACTATGGTGTTGAATGCCGAGCTGTAGTCGATGAACAGCATTCTCACATAGGTATTCCTCTTGTCCAGATGGGTTAGGGCAGTGTGCAGTGTGGTTGAGATTGCATCGTCTGTGGACCTATTTGGGCGGTAAGCAAATTGGAGTGGGTCAAGGGTGTCAGGTAGGGTGGAGGTGATATGGTCCTTGACTAGTCTCTCAAAGCACTTCATGATGACGGATGTGAGTGCTACGGGCGGTAGTCGTTTAGCTCAGTTACCTTAGCTTTCTTGGGAACAGGAACAATGGTGGCCCTCTTGAAGCATGTGGGAACAGCAGACTGGTATAGGGATTGGTTGAATATGTCCGTAAACACACCGGCCAGCTGGTCTGCGCATGCTCTGAGGGCGCGGCTGGGGATGCCGTCTGGGCCTGCAGCCTTGCGAGGGTTAACACGTTTAAATGTCTTACTCACTTCGGCTGCAGTGAAGGAGAGACCGCATGATTCCGTTGCAGGCCGTGTCAGTGGCACTGTATTGTCCTCAAAGCGGGCAAAAAGTTATTTAGTCTGCCTGGGAGCAAGACATCCTGGTCCGTGACTGGGCTGGGTTTCTTCCTGTAGTCCGTGATTGATTGTAGACCCTGCCACATACCTCTTGTGTCTGAGCCGTTGAATTGAGATTCTACTTTGTCTCTGTACTGGCGCTTAGCTTGTTTGATAGCCTTGCGGAGGGAATAGCTGCACTGTTTGTATTCAGTCATGTTACCAGACACCTTGCCCTGATTAAAAGCAGTGGTTCGTGCCTTCAGTTTCACACGAATGCTGCCATCAATCCACGGTTTCTGGTTAGGGAATGTTTTAATCGTTGCTATGGGAACGACATCTTCAACGCACGTTCTAATGAACTCGCACACCGTATCAGCGTATTCGTCAATGTTGTTGTCTGACGCAATACGAAACATCTCCCAGTCCACGTGATGGAAGCAGTCTTGGAGTGTGGAGTCAGCTTGGTCGGACCAGCGTTGGACAGACCTCAGCGTGGGAGCTTCTTGTTTTAGTTTCTGTCTGTAGGCAGGGATCAACAAAATGGAGTCGTGGTCAGCTTTTCCGAAAGGGGGCGGGGCAGGGCCTTATATGCGTCGCGGAAGTTAGAGTAACAATGATCCAGGGTCTTTCCACCCCTGGTTGCGCAATCAATATGCTGATAAAATTTAGGGAGTCTTGTTTTCAGATTAGCCTTGTTAAAATCCCCAGCTACAATGAATGCAGCCTCCGGATAAATCGTTTCCAGTTTGCAGAGAGTTAAATAAAGTTCGTTCAGAGCCATCGATGTGTCTGCTTGGGGGGGATATATACGGCTGTGATTATAATCGAAGAGAATTCTCTTGGTAGATAATGCGGTCTACATTTGATTGTGAGGAATTCTAAATCAGGTGAACAGAAGGATTTGAGTTCCTGTATGTTTCCTTCATCACACCATGTCACGTTGGCCATAAGGCATACGCCCCCGCCCGTCTTCTTACCAGAGAGATGTTTGTTTCTGTCGGCGCGATGCGTGGAGAAACCCGCTGGCTGCACCGCTTCGGATTGCGTCTCTCCAGTTAGCCATGTTTCCGTGAAGCAGAGAACGTTACAGTCTCTGATGTCCCTCTGGAATGCTACCCTTGCTCGGATTTCATCAACCTTGTTGTCAAGAGACTGGACATTGGCAAGAAGAATGCTGGGGAGTGGTGCACGATGTGCCCGTCTCCGGAGTCTGACCAGAAGACCGCTTCGTTTCCCTCTTTTCTGAGTCGTTTTTTTTTTTGGTCGCTGCATATGATCCACTCGGTTACACTGGTTGTAATGCAGAACTCAGGATCCGCATCGCGAAAAACATATTCTTGGTCGTACTGATGGTGAGTTGACGCTGATCTTATATTCAGTAGTTCTTGTCGGCTGTATGTAAAGAAACCTAAGATGACCTGGGGTACTAGTGTAAGAAATAACACGTAAAAAAACAAAAAACTGCATAGTTTCCTAGGAACGCGAAGCGAGGCGGCCATCTCTGTCGGCGCCGGAAGTACAATTTCCAGCTCCAACAGTAATACCTAGCTAAATGATTGTGTTTCCAGCTCCAACAGTAATACCTAGCTAAATGATTGTGTTTCCAGCTCCAACAGTAATACCTAGCTAAATGCTTGTGTCTCTAGCTCCAACAGTAATACCTAGCTAAATGCTTGTGTCTCTAGCTCCAACAGTAATACCTAGCTAAATGCTTGTGTTTCTAGCTCCAACAGTAATACCTAGCTAAATGCGTGTGTTTCTAGCTCCAACAGTAATACCTAGCTAAATGCTTGTGTTTCTAGCTCCAACAGTAATACCTAGCTAAATGCGTGTGTCTCTAGCTCCAACTGTGCATTAATACCTAGCAAGTTAAAAATCTATACACACGAAATCCAGAAAAATACAACAACAAAAGAATATATGTAAACATTATTAAAGTGACCAGTGTTCAATGACTCTATGTACATTGGGCAGCAGTCTGTAAGGTGCAGGGTAGAGTGCCAGGTGGTAGCCGGCTAGTAACAGTGACTAATTCAGGGCAGGGTACTGGGCGGATGCTGGCTAGTGGTGACTGTTTAACAGCTACCCACTGAAACATATTTTTTTTCCTTTTTGTGGTATCTTGTGCTATTCATTCAGCAGGTTTCATATTGTGTCTTTCCCCTCTCTTTCTGTAGATGACCTCCTAGCAGTTACTGAGCTGATGACTCTGGAGAAAACCAATGGCACTGACTCCCTTGACACAAGTACGTTTGTTGCAGTGTGTGTGTGTGTGTGTGTGTGTGTGTGTGTGTGCGCCTGTAATCAACAGGGCCTGTTGTAGTATTTGGGGGGCCTTCATGGTCTGTTCCGTTTAGGATGGTTTAAACTGCTCTACTGGGGCTCCAATCATAGAGGGACTGTGGGAGTCAGAAACCCCCTTCACCTCGTTAAGGATTGCTCAACCAAGAGTGTTGCACAGCCAATGGAAAACATGACTGTTCCTCCAAAAAATTCTTGAATTGTTTCTTTAGTTTGCCTTTTAGTTCCCCCGCTGATAGCTCTCTCCACTCATATCAAAGAATAAAACTATCGGAAACATAACGAGAAAAAGTGTCTTTCCCCAATCCTCTATCGAACATACACTGTACATTCTTATAATGAATAGGTTCCAATTTGAACACAGCCTATAACATAGATTGTATTATTTGGCAGCGAGTACGGACGTGGCTGAGTTTTCAACCCACTCTTGTTTCGATCTCTGTTGTCTTTGAGAGTAAAGGGTTTTAAGGTGCTGAAATCACTCCTTTATGCTTGGAAAGTCTCTCTCTCTCTCTGGTTTCCTCAAGGTAATCAATGCTGTCTTCACGTATAATCCTCCCAAGTTGTGTCAAGTTGGCTGGATGTCCTGTGGGTGGTGGACCATTCTTGATACACATGGGAAACTGTTGAGTGTGAAAACCCCTCCAGCAACATTGCAGTTCTTGACACAAACTGGTGCGCCTGGCACCTACTACCATACCCCATTCAAAGGCACTTAAATCTGTTATCCTGTCCATACACCCTCTGAATGGCACACATACACAATCCATGTTTAAAAATTGGTCTGTAGCCCTTTCCTGCAGTCAAATAACCTAGTGGCCTCATGGGTGGAATATTACCTACCGGGATAGCCTAGTGGTTAGAGCATTGGACGAGTAACTGAAAGGTTATCCCCGAGCTGACAAGGTAAAAATCTGTCCTTCTGCCCCCGAACAAGGCATCCCATCGTCATTGAAAATAAGATTTTGTTCTCATCTGACTTGCCTAGTTAAATAAAGGTCAAATAAAATGTATACATTTCATAATTTGTGAAAATTATTCCCGCCAAAAATCCAGTGTTGCTATGTCAAACAGCTTAGTTATATTTCAGTGGTCTGTGATGTACAGTACTGGTCAATATTTATATTTGAGATTCTTCAAATAGCCACCCTTTGCCTTTGATGACAGCTTTGCACACTCTTAGCACTCTCTCAACCAGCTTCATGAGGTAGTCACCTGGAATGCATTTTAATGAACAGGTATGCCTTGTTAAAAGTTGATTTGTGGAATTTCTTTCCTTCTTAATGCGTTTGAGCCAATCAGTCGTGATGTGACAAGGTAGGAGTGGTATACAGAAGCCCGATTTAGTCAGAGACCAAGTCCATATTATGGCAAGAACAGCTCAAATAAGAAAAGAGAAATGACAGTCCATCATTACTTTATGACATGAAGGTCAGTCAATATGGATAATTTCAAGAACTTTGAAAGTTTCTTCAAGTGCAGTTGCAAAAACCATCAAGCACTATGATGAAACTGGCTCTCATGAATACCGCCACAGGAAAGGAAGACCCAGAGTTACCTCTGCTGCAGAGGATAAGTTCGTTAGTGTCACCAGCCTCAGACATTGCAGCCCAAATAAATGTTTCACAGAGTTCAAGTAACACACACATCTCAACATCAACTGTTCAGAGGAGACCGCGTGAATCAGTCCTTCATGGTCAAATTGCTGCAAAGAAACCACAACTAAAGGACACCAATAATAAGAAGATATTTGCTTGGAGCAAGAAACACGAGCTATGGGCATTAGACTGGTGGAAATCTGTCCTTTGGTCTAAATTTTTTATTTTTGGTTCCAACCGCCGTGTCTTTATGTGACGCAGAGTAGGTGAACAAATGATCTCTGCGTGTGTGGTTCCCACCGTGAAGCATGGAGGAGGTGGTGTGATAGTGTGGGGGTGCTTTGCTGATGACACTGTCAGTGATTTATTTAGAATTCAAGGCACATTTAACCAACATGGCTACCACAGCATTCTGCAGTGATACGCCATCCCACCTGGTTTGCGTTTAGTGGGACTATCATTTGTTTTTCAACAGGACAATGACCCAACACACCTCCAGGCTGTGTAAGGGCTATTTGATCAAGAAGGAGAGTGATGGAGTGCTGCATCAGTTGACCTGGCCTCCACAATCACCCGACCTCAACCCAGTTGGGATGAGTTGGACCGCAGAGTGAAGGAAAAGCAGCCAACAAGTGCTCAGCATATGTGGGAACTCCTTCAAGACGGTTGGAAAAGCATTCCAGGTAAAGCTGGTTGAGAGAATGCCAAGAGTGTGCAAAACTGTCATCAAGGCAAAGGGTGGCAACTTTGAAGAATCTAAAATACAACATATTTTTTTATTTGTTTAACACTTTTTTGGTTACTACATGATTCTATGTGTCATTTCATAGTTTTGATGTCTTCCCTATTATTCTACAATGTAGAAAATAGTAAAAATAAAGAAAAACCTTTCAATGACTAGGTGTGTTCAAACCTTTGACTGGTACTGTATATAAAATGTAATATTGGGATTCAAACTCAAAATGGAATACATTTCAACTCTACATCTGACATGGTACAGGTGTCTTCTTTTTTTAAAGCCCATAACCATGTGTGTGAGGTGTATACTTTTGTTTCAAAGTAGATTTGTTTAAGACTACCAAGAAACACTCTGTGTGCCCCTGAATTAACCCACTAGAGTAAAAGTTTAACCTGTATCATCCCCTTCATCTACACTGATTTGAGTGGATTCAACAGGTGACAGGGACCTGTCGTGGAATATCTAATCAATATCTAGCTAATCAAAGGGAAGAAAGACTGCAGATTCTTTCAAACAAACACTTTTATTATAAGATTTGCAAAAATGGAGAATCAACTACCCACTCAACAGTGCATAGTTGAAAAGCTCAACGAACTGTGCCGGTTCAATGCTTTTATAGAGAAAATACACACAACCCCTTTCTGAAAACGTGGCAGTCAGTAGATATTGTGTAAAAGGTCATTAGTTGTATGTGCAGATTAAAGATAACACAAGGTTGATAGCCCGAGGGCTCAACCGTCCAACTGCTGTTCACGACAGCAAAGCACTATAATGGGCTCCTTTCTGCAAGTTTTCATACATGTGACTTCCTGTAGATAGTAAACCCACAGGATGTCACCTGCCGAGGTTGCACCCAAGCGGACCTTTAGCTATACGCCCAGTCTGATGACTCAGTCCCACAAAGACACGTCTATCTCAGGTTAGAAAAAACACTAACATATAACGAGAGACAATTCTTTAAACAGTCAAATATGGGATAGCTTAATTAATAATGTAATTCTTCACAATAGATCCTAGCTTTCACCTGGATTCATCTGGTCAGTTTATTTAATGCAAAGTGCAGGTGTTCTTAATGTTTTGTACACTCAGTGTATATGATTGACTCCTACTGTATATGGTTGACTACTATACGATTGACTCCTATATGATTGACTCCTACTGTATATGGTTGACTACTATACGATTGACTTCTATATGATTGACTCCTACATGATTGACTCCTACTGTATATGGTTGACTACTATACGATTGACTTCTATATGATTGACTCCTACACGATTGACTCCTACTGTATATGGTTGACTACTATACGATTGACTTCTATATGATTGACTCCTACATGATTGACTCCTACATGATTGACTCCTACATGATTGACTCCTACATGATTGACTCCTACATGATTGACTCCTACATGATTGACTCCTATACGATTGACTCCTACTGTATATGGTTGACTACTACATGATTGACTCCTACATGATTGACTCCTATACGATTGACTCCTACTGTATATGGTTGACTACTATACGATTGACTTCTATATGATTGACTCCTACATGATTGACTCCTACATGATTGACTCCTACATGATTGACTCCTACATGATTGACTCCTATACGATTGACTCCTACTGTATATGGTTGACTACTATACGATTGACTTCTATATGATTGACTCCTACATGATTGACTCCTACATGATTGACTCCTACATGATTGACTCCTACATGATTGACTCCTACATGATTGACTCCTACATGATTGACTCCTACATGATTGACTCCTATATGATTGACTCCTACATGATTGACTCCTACATGATTGACTCCTACGCGATTGACTCCTGTATGATTTCTCTCCTATACGATTGATTCCTACATGATTGACTCCTACATGATTGACTCCTACATGATTGACTCCTACATGATTGACTCCTATATGATTTCTCTCCTATACGATTGACTCCTACATGATTGACTCCTATACGATTGACTCCTATACGATTGACTCCTATACGATTGACTCCTACATGATTGACTCCTACGTGATTGACTCCTATACGATTGACTCCTATACGATTTCTCTCCTCCCCAGATGTGGACAGCTGTGACAAGTGGCTGAGCTGTAAGAACGACTTCCTCCAGAAGTACCTCCATAAGGTGCTGACCGAACTACCCAGCTGCCCCTGCTCCTACCCGTCCGAGGCAGTCTACAACGCCGTCCACATCTTCGACACGACGCTGCGTAAGACCTACCGCTGGCGCGACGCCTCCGGCCCCAGAGAACACCTGGACATTTACAAGCCTTCCGCTCGCTTCTGCACGCGCTCCATGATCTCCTCCAATAGCACCACCCTGGCTGCGCAGCACTGTTGCTACGACGACCACGCAAAGCTTATCACGCGAGGTAAAGGGGCGGGCGCTCCGAACCTCATCAGTACTGAGTTCTCGCCAGAGCTGCATTACAAAGTGGACGTGCTGCCCTGGATCCTGTGTAACGGGGACTGGAGCCGCTTCCACTTGGTGAGGCCACCCAACAACGGGCTGCTGTGTCCCGACAACCCACACGAGGAGGTGCATCAGGCTCAACTGGAGGAGGCCAGGGAGTACTGATGGGAAGGAGAACTGAGACCCTGACCGGGGGAAGAGCTGGAAAGAGGGGGTAGAGAGAGCCACATGGTCCCCAATTATGTCTGGATTTCAGCATAGACCACATACTGAATATGTGTAGCGTTAACTATCAGTTGGTTTGGGAAGAAAAGGACTCCTGGATGTCCCATCTCTAGCTCCTCCTTATTCAGTGTTCGGTCACATTGAGGTACGGAGTTTATTAATGACTGAAATTGGACATTTCTCCAATCAGGGAAGCCGGCAACCAGCCATCCAAAATGGAGTGAAGTTGAGCTCCTCTCTTGCAGTGGCGTACTCTGACGTGGGAAAACGATGTGAGCGCCCCGTTTTAATGCTGTGTTTTTAGGACATCTTCACCATCAAGCACTTCACTCCTTGAATGATTCGTCAGGATCCACCGGCCAATTGGAATATACTCTTCCACGAATGACATACTGTGGCATTACAGGAAGAGAAAAATCAAAATAATTCTAACGTGCTGCTGATGTATTGCTTGTGAAAGTCCAGATTTTGGAGTTTCTGAGGCTTTATACACTCTTCAATCAGAAGAAACTGGTTTGTGAACGTTAGGAACAGTTGGAGAGGATGACATGGTTCTAGTTATCCTCTCACCCCCAAGCACCCCACCCTCCACTTTCATACACTCACATGTGCTGCTGCTATTGAGAAGAGGGATGGGTACAGGGGGATGGGTACAGAGGGATGGGTACAGGGAGATGGGTACAGGGGGATGGGTACAGATAGATATGTACAGGGGGATGGGTACAGGGGATGGGTACAGGGGATGGGTACAGGGGGATGGGTACAGGGAGATGGGTACAGGGGGATGGGTACAGGGAGATGGGTACAGGGAGATGGGTACAGGGAGATGGGTACAGGGGGATGGGTACAGATAGATATGTACAGGGGGATGGGTACAGGGGATGGGTACAGGGAGATGGGTACAGGGGGATGGGTACAGGGGGATGGGTACAGGGAGATGGGTACAGATAGATGGGTACAGCGAGATGGGTACAGGGGGATGAGTACAGGGGGATGGGTACAGATAGATGGGTACAGGGGGATGGGTACAGATAGATGGGTACAGGGAATGGGTACAGATAGATGGGTACAGGGGAATGGGTACAGGGGGATGGGTACAGGGATATGGGTACAGGGAGATGGGTACAGGGAGATGGGTACAGGGGGATGGGTACAGGGAGGTGGGTACAGGGAGATGGGTACAGGGAGATGGGTACAGGGAGATGGGTACAGGGGGATGGGTACAGATAGATGGGTACAGGGGATGGGTACAGATAGATGGGTACAGGGGGATGAGTACAGGGGGATGGGTACAGATAGATGGGTACAGGGGGATGAGTACAGGGGGATGGGTACAGATAGATGGGTACAGGGGGATGGGTACAGATAGATGGGTACAGGGGATGGGTACAGATAGATGGGTACAGGGGGATGAGTACAGAGGGATGGGTACAGGGGGATGGGTACAGGGAGATGGGTACAGATAGATGGGTACAGGGGGATGGGTACAGATAGATGGGTACAGGGGATGAGTACAGGGGATGGGTACAGATAGATGGGTACAGGGGATGAGTACAGGGGGATGGGTACAGATAGATGGGTACAGGGGATGAGTACAGGGGGATGGGTACAGATAGATGGGTACAGGGGGATGAGTACAGGGGATGGGTACAGATAGATGGGTACAGATAGATGGGTACAGGGGATGAGTACAGGGGGATGAGTACAGGGAGATGGGTACAGGGGATGAGTACAGGGGGATGGGTACAGATAGATGGGTACAGGGGGATGGGTACAGATAGATGGGTACAGATAGATGAGTACAGGGGGATGGGTACAGATAGATGGGTACAGATAGATGAGTACAGGGGGATGAGTACAGGGAGATGGGTACAGGGGGATGAGTACAGGGGATGGGTACAGATAGATGAGTACAGGGGGATGGGTACAGATAGATGGGTACAGGGGGATGAGTATCTTCTAACTAGCTGTTATCCTGTTAACACTCTGATGTCCCTCTAATCACTGTGACATCAATGCAAATGTTTTCGTAAATCTAATCAAACCCTGATGAGGGTAAATGAGCTCATGTTGCATAAAGGTCAAATAAACAATACAAAACATGTACAGTAAACATTAGCCTCACAAAAGTTCAAAAATAAATAGTTACAGTACAAAAGGGAAAATAAAAATAAACATAAATATGGGTTGTATTTACAATGGTGTTTGTTCTTCACTGGTTGCCCTTTTCTTGTGGCAACTGGTCACAAATCTTGCTGCTGTGATGGCACACTGTGGAATTTCACCCAGTAGATATGGGAGTTTATCAAAATGTGGTTTGTTTTTCAATTCTTTGTGGGTCTGTGTAATCTAAGGGAAATGTGTGTCTCTAATATGGTCATACATTGGGCAGGAGGTTGCGTTGTGCAGCTCAGTTTCCACCTCATTTTGTGGGCAGTGAGCACATAGCCTGTCTTCCCTTGAGAGCCATGTCTGCCTACGGCAACCTTTCTCAATAGCAAGGCTATGCTCACTGAGTCTGTGCATAGTCAAAGCTTTTCTTAATTTTGGGTCAGTGACAGTGGTCAGGTATTCTGTTTTTTTTATGCCTTTCCAATGTGTCAAGTAATGATATTTTTGTTTTCTCATGATTTGGTTGGGTCTAATTGTGATGCTGTCCTGGGGCTCTGTTGGGTCTGTTTGTGATGCTGTCCTGGGGCTCCTTTGGGTCTAATTGTGATGCTGTCCTGGGGCTCTGTTGGGTCTAATTGTGATGCTGTCCTGGGGCTCTGTTGGGTCTAATTGTGATGCTGTCCTGGGGCTCTGTTGGGTCTAATTGTGATGCTGTCCTGGGGCTCTGTTGGGTCTAATTGTGATGCTGTCCTGGGGCTCTGTTGGGTCTGTTTGTGTTTCCCTCCCTCCGGTCAGAAGGGATGTGGGCTGGGCTGCAGGAGAGGGGTGAGGGTGGGCCTGAGGTCAGAGAGAGGTGGGGGATGGGGGTGAGGGGAGCAGTGAGGGTGGGGAGGAGGTAAAGGAGAGGTGGGGGAGGAAGTTAGGGGAGTTGAGGAGTGGGGTGGGCTGGGCTCAGTTGATGGATGGAGGTCCTTTATCCAGAGAGGAGTGGGAGTTGCCAGCTGGGGAAGTGGAGAGACATCTCTGTAAACAGTGGGGCCCTTTGAAGAGGTCTCTCCTTCTCCTCCTCATCCCCCTTTCTCTCCCTCCTCAACTGTTCCTCTCCCTCCTCTCCTCTCCACCCCGACCTTGGCCGGTGTGTTGTGAGGTCTTAATCCTAACCCTGTTTATCAGTGTGAGTGTCACTGAGAGATGTTGAGGCTGAAAGGGTCCTGATGTGGTTCTGAGAGAGTAATGTTGATGGACGGCCCGAAGGAGATTGGGCCGTCGAATGAATTGTCTGTAGAGCTTCCGAGACAGGATTGTGTCAAGGCACAGATCTGGGGAAGGGTACCAAAAAATGTTTGCAGATTTGAAGGTCCCCAAGAACACAGTGGACTCCATCATTCTTAAATGGAAGAACTTTGGAACCACCAAGACTCTTCCTAGAGCTGGCCACCCGGCCAAACTGAGCAATCGGGGGGAGAAGGGCCTTGGTCAGGGAGGTGACTAAGAACCCGATGGTCACCCTGACAGAGCTCCAGAGTTCCTCTGTGGAGATGGAAGAACCTTCCAGAAGGACAACCATCTCTGCAGCACTCCACCAAAGGCCTTTGTGGTAGAGTGACCAGACGGAAAGGCACATGACAGCCGGCACATAAACAAGATTCTCTGGTCTGATGAAACCAAGATTGAACTCTTTGGCCTGAATGCCAAGCGTCACGTCTGGAGGAAACCTGGCACCATCCCTACGGTGAAGCATGGTGGTGGCAGCATCATGCTGTGGGGATGTTTTTCAGTGGCAGGGACTGGGAGACTAGTCAGGATCAAGGCAAAGATTAACGGAGCAATGTACAGAGAGATCCTTGATGAAAACCTGCTTCTGACCACTCAAGACCTCAGACTGATGGTTCACCTTCCAACAGGACAACGACCCTAAGCACACAGCCAAGACAACACAGGAGTGGCTTCGGGACAAGTCTCTGAATGTCCTTGAGTGGCCCAGCCAGAGACTTAAACTCGAGTGGCGCAGCGGTCTAAGGCACTGCATCTCAGTGCTAGGGGCATCACTACAGACCCTGGTTCGATACCAGGCTGTATCACACCCAGCCGTGAGTTGGAGTCCGGCGCACAATTGGCCGAGGTAGGCCATTTTTGTAAATAAGAATTTGTCCTTAGCTGACTTGCCTTGTTAAAAAAGGTTAAATAAAATAAATAACATCTCTGGAGAGACCTGAAAATAGCTGTGCAGCAATGCTCCCCATCCAACCTGACAGAGCTTGAGAGGATCTGCAGAGAAGAATGGGAGAAACTCCCCAAATACAGGTGTGCCAAGCTTGTAGCGTCATACCCAAGAAGACTCGAGGTTGTAATCGCTGCCAAAGGTGCTTCAACAAAGTACTGCGTAAAGGGTCTGAATACTTATGTAAATGTGATATTTCCGTTTTTAATTTTTTTTATAGATGAGCGTCATTATTGGGTATTGTGATGTCATTATTGGGTATTGTGATGTCATTATTTGGTATTGTGATGTCATTATTGGGTATTGTGTGTAGATTGATGAGGGGGGGAAACAATGTCGTCCATTTTAGAATAAGGCTGTAACCTAACAAAATGTGTGAGAAGTCAAGGGGTCTGAATACTTTCTGAAGGCTCTGTGTGTTTCCATTCTTTCTATTCTTCTTTCTCTTGAATCACAATAAGAACAGAGGCCTGTAGTAGTTGGACTCGGACACACTGAACAATGTAATCCATTTTAGAATAAGGCTGTAACCTAACAAAATTTGGAAAAAGACAAGGGGTCTGAATACTTTCCGAATGCACTGTAAACGTGTGCAGTATTTATTGAAATGAATCATATGAAGAGACACTACTGACAGGAGAACGAGGCATCTCCACTGGGGTCTCTGTTACAAAAGGGATCACTGGAATATAAAAGGTTGTTCTCTGTTCTCTACCACAACACCCTACCGTGTTACCCTCCATAGACTGACCTCTACCACAACACCCTACCATGTTACCCTCCATAGACTGACTGTTCTCTACCACAACACCCTACCATGTTACCCTCCATAGACTGACTGTTCTCTACCACAACACCCTACCATGTTACCCTCCATAGACTGACCTCTACCACAACACCCTACCATGTTACCCTCCATAGACTGACCTCTACCACAACACCCTACCATGTTACCCTCCATAGACTGACCTCTACCACAACACCCTACCATGTTACCCTCCATAGACTGACCTCTACCACAACACCCTACCATGTTACCCTCCATAGACTGACTGTTCTCTACCACAACACCCTACCATGTTACCCTCCATAGACTGACCTCTACCACAACACCCTACCGTGTTACCCTCCATAGACTGACTGTTCTCTACCACAACACCCTACCATGTTACCCTCCATAGACTGACCTCTACCACAACACCCTACCGTGTTACCCTCCATAGACTGACCTCTACCACAACACCCTACCATGTTACTGTACCTTCCATCGACTGCTCAGCGTTCTTCTCTGCGACTTAATAAATGTAATAAATATAACTTTTCCATAAATTGTCTGGTTATTCTAAGTTCATTAGAAGCTCTCATAGCCATCACACCAGAGCCAATATTAGACTGCTGCGTTATAGGAGCATGTCTGGTTATTCTAAGTTCATTAGAAGCTCTCATAGCCATCACACCAGAGCCAATATTAGACTGCTGCGTTATAGGAGCATGTCTGGGGAAAAAGCTTTT
Organism: Oncorhynchus tshawytscha; assembly: GCF_018296145.1. NCBI lineage: Eukaryota > Metazoa > Chordata > Actinopteri > Salmoniformes > Salmonidae > Oncorhynchus > Oncorhynchus tshawytscha. The sequence continues at coordinate 9,265,744 of NC_056436.1, read as the reverse complement.
TTAACACTGGTGCAGAGGAATATAAAAACCATCCCTACGCTGGAGAATGTTAAGATAAACCTTAAGGAATGAACAAAGGGACAAAATGATTCAAGGCAAAACAGGCTAAGAAAAGTACAGTTTCCTCCCTATAGATGAAATGATGCATTTTGTTTTCATTTTAGAATATTGAGTGTATATTTTAAATCTCATGTGTTTTCAAGAGGACCACAATGGAAATACGTTTTCCAACTTTTTTAAAAATATGCATTGTATCCACGTGTGGTTGTATTGGAATTTTTAATCTGTCACATAAATAACAATCTGAAAGACAGAATGAAGAGGAATTGACAAAGAGAGATGAATTTAGGAAAAGAGAGACTTGAATCACGTTGAGACAGATAGAAAGAGACTTGAATCACGCTGAGACAGAGATAGAAAGAGACTTGAATCACATTGAGACAGAGATAGAAAGAGACTTGAATCACGCTGAGACAGAGATAAAAAGAGACTTGAATCACATTGAGACAGAGATAGAAAGAGACTTGAATCACATTGAGACAGAGATAGAATGAGACTTGAATCACATTGAGACAGAGATAGAAAGAGACTTGAATCACATTGAGACAGAGATAGAAAGAGACTTGAATCACGCTGAGACAGAGATAAAAAGAGACTTGAATCACATTGAGACAGAGATAGAAAGAGACTTGAATCACATTGAGACAGAGATAGAATGAGACTTGAATCACATTGAGACAGAGATAGAAAGAGACTTGAATCACATTGAGACAGAGATAGAAAGAGACTTGAATCACATTGAGACAGAGATAGAAAGAGACTTGAATCACGCAGAGACAGAGATAGAAAGAGACTTGAATCACGCAGAGACAGAGATAGAAAGAGACTTGAATCACACAGAGACAGAGATAAAAAGAGACTTGAATCACATTGAGACAGAGATAGAAAGAGACTTGAATCACATTGAGACAGAGATAGAATGAGACTTGAATCACATTGAGACAGAGATAGAAAGAGACTTGAATCACATTGAGACAGAGATAGAAAGAGACTTGAATCACATTGAGACAGAGATAGAATGAGACTTGAATCACATTGAGACAGAGATAGAAAGAGACTTGAATCACGCTGAGACAGAGATAGAAAGAGACTTGAATCACATTGAGACAGAGATAGAAAGAGACTTGAATCACGCAGAGACAGAGATAGAAAGAGACTTGAATCACGCAGAGACAGAGATAGAAAGAGACTTGAATCACGCAGAGACAGAGATAGAAAGAGACTTGAATCACGCTGAGACAGAGATAGAAAGAGACTTGAATCACGCAGAGACAGAGATAGAAAGAGACTTGAATCACACAGAGACAGAGATAAAAAGAGACTTGAATCACATTGAGACAGAGATAGAAAGAGACTTGAATCACATTGAGACAGAGATAGAATGAGACTTGAATCACATTGAGACAGAGATAGAAAGAGACTTGAATCACATTGAGACAGAGATAGAAAGAGACTTGAATCACATTGAGACAGAGATAGAATGAGACTTGAATCACATTGAGACAGAGATAGAAAGAGACTTGAATCACGCTGAGACAGAGATAGAAAGAGACTTGAATCACATTGAGACAGAGATAGAAAGAGACTTGAATCACGCAGAGACAGAGATAGAAAGAGACTTGAATCACATTGAGACAGAGATAGAACGAGACTTGAATCACGCTGAGACAGAGATAGAAAGAGACTTGAATCACATTGAGACAGAGATAGAAAGAGACTTGAATCACGCAGAGACAGAGATAGAAAGAGACTTGAATCACGCAGACAGAGATAGAAAGAGACTTGAATCACACAGAGACAGAGATAGAAAGAGACTTGAATCACATTGAGACAGAGATAGAAAGAGACTTGAATCACATTGAGACAGAGATAGAATGAGACTTGAATCACATTGAGACAGAGATAGAAAGAGACTTGAATCACGCAGAGACAGAGATAGAAAGAGACTTGAATCACGCAGAGACAGAGATAGAAAGAGACTTGAATCACGCAGAGACAGAGATAGAAAGAGACTTGAATCACGCAGAGACAGAGATAGAAAGAGACTTGAATCACATTGAGACAGAGATAGAAAGAGACTTGAATCACATTGAGACAGAGATAAAAAGAGACTTGAATCACATTGAGACAGAGATAAAAAGAGACTTGAATCACATTGAGACAGAGATAGAAAGAGACTTGAATCACGCTGAAAAGAGGGGGAGTAGCACTCTAGGGTCTTGTAGGCGTATCCCAGAATAGCTATCTGGCTATGTCACTGCCATCTGGCACTGGAATAATCTAATTGCCTCCACATTAGGCATGGCTGGGATGCCGGACCCAGGACCAGGGTTGCCGTTACACCAGACAAGTCAGGTGTTGCCCTCGTCGGCTGGGTGGCTGGGGGGTCACAGGATCACCCTAAATAATATCGCACCTCATCTACCCCCAAACCACAACTCACCCTCCCCTCAGCTCACCACTAAACCCCTAAACCTGTCAACCCCACCCTAGTAGAACCTTTCTGCTCTGGTGTGTTGTTCCTTTAAAACGGAATCTATATGGCCATCTTGATTTTAGAGATCAGGTAATGGGGAATATGCTGCTAAGATTTTACATAAACATACTGTGAGTTTGATGACGTTTTGCCCGTTGACAGTCGTATCACCTTATAAAGCGTGACCGTCGGCCTCATAAAAAAAAAGACATTTGCCACTTTTTATATTGCTCAATATTTATCTTTTCCAACCAAAACAAGACCTCTGCTCTGGGCTTGCCTTTGAAGTGGAACACTCCGGAACACTTCCAAACATTCTCACCCATAACGCAGTTTTTCTATCAATGGAAATACCAAGCAGAAACTATACCCTCCGGCAGCCCTTGAGTTAAAGGGGAATATTTACTGCAGGTCTTGTGCTTTATGGGGCCCCTGCTGGCCCCTGTGGTAGCCAGTCTCACACACACACACACGCACACACACACGCACACACACACACACACGCACACACACACACACATACACACACAACTCTGTCTTTTATACTATTGATTCCCCTACCCACTTCATATTTCACAGTGTAAATCCATTATTACTCTCTATACTACCTCTTCTTCTTCTCTTCTTCTCTTCTTCTCTTCTTCTCTTCTGTTACCTCTATTCATTGTTATTATGGACGTGACTCTTTTCATTGTTCTTATTGATTGTTGATTAGTGTACTGCGTTGTTGAGGGAGATAGCATTTCTCTATTGATTAATGTACTGCGTTGTTGAGGGAGATAGCATTTCTCTATTGATTAATGTACTGCGTTGTTGAGGGAGATAGCATTTCTCTATTGATTAATGTACTGCGTTGTTGAGGGAGATAGCATTTCTCTATTGATTAATGTACTGCGTTGTTGAGGGAGATAGCATTTCTCTGCACCTTTTATACCTGCTGTAAACTGTGGATGTGACAAATACATTTGATTCGATTTTAAATGTGACCATTTGGACAAATGATCATTGTCTCAAAGCTCTCATTTATTGCAAGGTAAAGGTCATGTGATGTGTGAGTCACTTTAACAATGTTCATCACCTGCTAAAAAAAGAAGCAACCTAAAATCAATGTTGCTGCTGGCTGTTTGGGAATTTGCAACAAATCACACTTTGGAGTGAAGGAGAATGAAAGAGAGAAGGAAACACGTACCTACAGAAAAAGAGAGAGAGGGTTGCGGTTAGTTTTACGAGCGACGTAGGGGCTGTTAATACAGGGGAGCGATCCAAGGCAGGGCTAGAGGAGAGTGACTCCAGATGGGTTCTGTTGGAACAGTCAGAGGAGAGGAGAGGAGAGGAGAGGAGAGGAGAGGAGAGGAGAGGAGAGGAGAGGAGAGGAGAGGAGAGGAGAGGAGAGGAGAGGAGAGGAGAGGAGAGGAGAGGAGAGGAGAGGAGAGGAGAGTGACTCCAGATGGGTTCTGTTGGAACAGTCAGAGGAGAGGAGAGGAGAGGAGAGGAGAGGAGAGGAGAGGAGAGGAGAGGAGAGGAGAGGAGAGGAGAGGAGAGGAGAGGGAGAGGAGAGGAGAGGAGAGGAGAGGAGAGAGAGTGACTCCAGATGGGTTCTGTTGGAACAGTCAGAGGAGAGGAGAGGAGAGGAGAGGAGAGGAGAGGAGAGGAGAGGAGAGGAGAGGAGAGGAGAGGAGAGGAGAGGAGAGGAGAGGAGAGGAGAGGAGAGGAGAGGAGAGGAGAGGAGAGGAGAGAGACTCCAGATGGGTTCTGTTGGAACAGTCAGAGGAGAGGAGAGGAGAGAGGAGAGGAGAGGAGAGGAGAGGAGAGGAGAGGAGAGGAGAGGAGAGGAGAGGAGAGGAGAGGAGAGAGGAGAGGAGAGGAGAGGAGAGGAGAGTGACTCCAGATGGGTTCTGTTGGAACAGTCAGAGGAGAGGAGAGGAGAGGAGAGGAGAGGAGAGGAGGGAGAGGAGAGGGAGAGGAGAGGAGAGGAGAGGAGAGGAGAGAGGGAGAGGAGAGGAGAGGAGAGTGACTCCAGATGGGTTCTGTTGGAACAGTCAGAGGAGAGGAGAGGAGAGGAGAGGAGAGAGAGGAGAGGAGAGGAGAGGAGAGGAGAGGAGAGGAGAGGAGAGGAGAGGAGAGGAGAGGAGAGGAGAGGAGAGGAGAGGAGAGGAGAGGAGAGGAGAGGAGAGAGACTCCAGATGGGTTCTGTTGGAACAGTCAGAGGAGAGGAGAGGAGAGGAGAGGAGAGGAGAGGAGAGGAGAGGAGAGGAGAGGAGAGGAGAGGAGAGGAGAGGAGAGGAGAGGAGAGAGACTCCAGATGGGTTCTGTTGGAACAGTCAGAGGAGAGGAGAGGAGAGGAGAGGAGAGGAGAGAGGAGAGGAGAGAGGAGAGGAGAGGAGAGGAGAGGAGAGGAGAGGAGAGGAGAGGAGAGGAGAGGAGAGGAGAGGAGAGAGACTCCAGATGGGTTCTGTTGGAACAGTCAGAGGAGAGGAGAGGAGAGGAGAGGAGAGGAGAGGAGAGGAGGGAGAGGAGAGGAGAGGAGAGGAGAGGAGAGGAGAGGAGAGGAGAGGAGAGGAGAGGAGAGGAGAGGAGAGGAGAGGAGAGGAGAGGAGAGAGACTCCAGATGGGTTCTGTTGGAACAGTCAGAGGAGAGGAGAGGAGAGGGAGAGGAGAGGAGAGGAGAGGAGAGGAGAGGAGAGGAGAGGAGAGGAGAGGAGAGGAGAGGAGAGGAGAGGAGAGGAGAGGAGTTCACTTCCTGGACCTGTATAACCATTCCACTCTCTCTCACAGACCCTGGTCTGCCCTGCGGCACCATGTATGCAGACACACAAACACACACACACTGGCAATGCAGAGTCCTATCGGTGGAGCTAACGGCTAGGCTTTATCTGAACGTCTCACAGCTGTTCTCTAGTCCCCCTTGTGTAAGCCACCTGATTTAGCTCACTAAGGCTGAGGTAGACAACAACACCAAGGCTAGCTCACTAAGGCTGAGGTAGACACCAACCCCAAGGCTAGCTCACTAAGGCTGAGGTAGACACCAACCCCAAGGCTAGCTCACTAAGGCTGAGGTAGACAACAACCCCAAGGCTAGCTCGCTAAGGCTGAGGTAGACACCAACCCCAAGGCTAGCTCACTAAGGCTGAGGTAGACACCAACCCCAAGGCTAGCTCACTAAGGCTGAGGTAGACACCAACCCCAAGGCTAGCTCACTAAGGCTGAGGTAGACACCAACCCCAAGTCTAGCTCACTTCTTTCTTCCCCAAACCACCCCTCTCTCCTCCCTATCTTCTCTGGGCACCTGACAGGTGTAGCTCTGTGTACATTGAACCTGACAGCGTTGGCAGGCTACAGTAGGCCGATAGACACACAGACACACACACACACAGTCTATGTGCATTGTCCCTGGTAGCGCTGGGAAGCCTATACCTTGTAGGCAGTCAGCCAACCAGGATCAGCCACTGCATACTCTGCTCACACCAACAGGAATCGCAGATTTCCTCTGGCTCACGTCGGAGAGGGGCGAACAGCACACTGCTCAGTCCGCCAGTGGCCCTGTGCTCAGACCTGTGCCCCCAGACCGTCCCGGGACAAACAGGGCAGTGAGTGTGTCCAGAGTTTCACAACAAGGCCTGCGTGGACAGAGGGCCGAGGGAGGGAGGAAAAAAACCCTACGTCAACGGTTCCCTCTGTGTCTGGACTGTTTTTTCACTTACCTGCCGTTTGATTTGCCAAATATAAAGAAAAGCTGTTGCTTATTAGAGTTGGTTTAGCTAAATCGTATAAACTTTGTGGAGAATAGCAGTCATTGATTTTGTGGTTCTATTTTGGAGGAAGGTCAGTGTAACCATGTTGACAGCTTCCAGGTCCTTTACTAACAACAAACAAAGTTATAGCAGCAGTTTGGTTTAGGTGAATGCGGCTCTGTAATCAAGTCAGTGAATAGTATGTATGTGCTCGGTGTGTGTGTGTGTGTATGTGCTCGGTGTGTGTGTGTGTGTATGTGCTCGGTGTGTGTGTGTGTGTGTGTGTGTGCGTGCGTGCGTGCGTGTGTGTGCGTGCATGCGTGTATAGCTTTCGGGGGCCAGAAACTCATACACTTCACCGCGAACCAAAACCACATTCGTCATTGTCGTATTTCCCAGCATGCTCTATTGCAGGTTGATTTTTAGAATTGTTTGTTTCAATGTCTACGTTTGTGCATTGATTGATTACTTAATCTTATGCTACGCATATATAAATTACATACATACATACATTACTTACATACATCTAAAACTGATCCAATATTTTACTTGGATTTATTACACACGTTACTGAAATGGTTGTTCCACTTCAGATGCATTAGGTAGATGCATCTTAGTCTTCCCAACCCTGCCAGTCATTCTGAATGTTGGATATCTCCAAAGTCACATTATGCCGGCTCACAAAGTACCATGTAATATCTATTGGAATCCACCCAGTTAAGATAGCCAAGAACTGGCATTTTCATTCACCTGGGACTTGCATTCAGAATGACTGCTAAAGGTGCCTTGTGATCAGACTATCTAACCCAATCAAACTGGAGAGTCATTTCAGTAACGGGTGCAACAAAAACTGTAAAAATGTATGTTATTTATTTTTTTGTGTAGCATAAGATTTACCAATCAACATTAATCACGCAAAAACAATCACGTTAATGTATTATTCTTTTCTACAGTGCAGCATGCTGGGAAATATGATAATGATGGGCGGAGTTTTTGTTCAAAGTGATGTGTATGAGTTTCAGACCCCTATATTAGGGTAAAACTAGGCCCTCAAAATAAGGCCTTATGAAATGTGAATGGTATTGTGTTAAAAATATAGATATTTAATGATGCCATATTCACTTAGGATCTCACTTTGTGAAGTTCATAGGACAGAAAATGGTTGAATTGAACAACCATGTCTCTGTCACTAACAAAATACAGTCATATTGTAACTCTACAATTCACTCGAAAGGAAAGGCACTCTGGGAAATATTCAAATAAGCTTTTACACTAAGCAGTGTGTTATTTATCACAGGTTCCATTGTGTATATGGTCCCACTCTTTCAGTGTTGATTTAACACTGGAGAACTTGCTGTGGTGTGTGCTTGCGTGCGTTTAACCCCAGCTCAGCCCCAGCTCTATGTCACACCAGCTGTGGGTCATTTAGACGGGATCGGTGGGGAATTGTGTTTATGTACTAGTCTCTGGTCCGCATATCCACAGGCATAAAAAACAGCTTAGAGAGAGAGAGAGACGGAGGATGAGAGAGAGACGGAGGGAGAGAGAGAGAGAGAGACAGAGGGAGAGAGAGAAACAGAGAGAGAGACAGAGAGAGAGAGACAGAGAGAGAGAGACAGAGAGAGAGAGACAGAGAGAGAGACAGAGAGAGAGAGATATAGAGAGAGACAGACAGAGAAAGAGAGAGAGAGACAGACAGAGAGAGAGACGGAGGGAGAGAGAGAGAGAGAGACGGAGAGAGAGAGACAGAGAGAGAGAGAGACAGAGGGAGAGACGGAGGGAGAGAGAGAGAGAAGGAGGGAGAGAGGGAGAGAGGGAGAGAAGGAGAGGGAGAGAGGGAGAGAAGGAGAGAGAGAGAGAGAAAGAGAGAGAGAGAGAGGGTGATGTCACCCAATAAGTATTCCTCTCCATTCCTGGGTGACAGGGTCTGCCATGATGAATTTTTGGGCCGTTGGTTTGCGTCAGCGCTCCTCTCCTACGGTAAGGAGAGACAGTAAGCAGAGAGACCCGTGAACCGATGACCCCCTGACCTCCAGATAAGAGACTCAGGTTTATCCATGCTACACATGTAGCTCCTTAGACCATGTGTCAAACACTAATGTTTTCTTGTGGGTTTTTTTATGGAAAGTTTTCTTAATGTTGAGAACATGAGTTTAAATCAAACTAAGAGGAAACATACAGAAAAAGTTCTGCTGAAGTATAGAAATTCCCACAGAAGAACTCTGAACAATTTGAGAACCTTGCTTTAAATCAGGGGTGTCAAACTCAATTCGTTGAGGCTGTTTTTTTTTCCCCCTTTCAATTAAGACGTAGACAACCAGGTGAGGGGGAGTTCCTTACTAATTAGTGATCTTAAATAATCAAGTACAAGGCAGGAGTGAAAACCCACAGACATTCGGGCCCTCCAGGGAACGGGTTTGACACGTGCTGTAAGGAGCTACGTGTGCAGCCTTGATACCTTTAGTGAGTCATAATCAGATTGTCATAACTGCTCATACATCACTTGACATAGCGTGTTCAACTAAATAAATGTATCCACGGCGTATTGTGAGTACGAAAGAGGCTCCGCTGACATCTGAATGGTTACGCACCAAATCATCAACATTGAGATGTCGCCACTGTGATGTCGCCACTGAGATGTCACCACTGAGATGTCACCACTGAGATGTCGCCACTGAGATTTCACCACTGTGATGTCACCACTGAGATGTCACCACTGTGATGTCGCCACTGTGATGTCGCCAGTGTGATGTCACTGTGATGTCACCACTGTGATGTCACCACTGAGATGTCACCACTGAGATGTCACCACTGTGATGTCACTGTGATGTCGCCACTGAGGTGTCACCACTGAGATGTCGCCACTGAGATGTCGCCACTGAGATGTCACCATTGAGATGTCGCTACTGAGATGTCGCTACTGAGATGTCACCACTGAGATGTCGCCACTGAGATGTCACCACTGAGATGTCACCACTGAGATGTCCCCACTGAGATGTCGCCACTGAGATGTCGCCACTGTGATGTCGCCACTGAGATGTCACTGTGATGTCGCCAGTGTGATGTCACTGTGATGTCACCACTGAGATGTCACCACTGAGATGTCACCACTGAGATGTCGCCACTGAGATGTCACCACTGAGATGTCGCCAGTGTGATGTCACTGTGATGTCGCCACTGAGATGTCACCATTGAGATGTCGCTACTGAGATGTCGCTACTGAGATGTCGCCACTGAGATGTCGCCACTGAGATGTCACCACTGAGATGTCACCACTGAGATGTCGCCACTGTGATGTCGCCAGTGTGATGTCACTGTGATGTCGCCACTGAGATGTCACCACTGAGATGTCGCCACTGACATGTCGCCAGTGTGATGTCACTGTGATGTCACCACTGTGATGTCACCACTGAGATGTCACCACTGAGATGTCACCACTGAGATGTCACTGTGATGTCGCCACTGAGGTGTCACCACTGAGATGTCGCCACTGAGATGTCGCCACTGAGATGTCACCATTGAGATGTCGCTACTGAGATGTCGCTACTGAGATGTCACCACTGAGATGTCGCCACTGAGATGTCACCACTGAGATGTCACCACTGAGATGTCCCCACTGAGATGTCGCCACTGAGATGTCGCCACTGTGATGTCGCCACTGAGATGTCACTGTGATGTCGCCAGTGTGATGTCACTGTGATGTCACCACTGAGATGTCACCACTGAGATGTCACCACTGAGATGTCGCCACTGAGATGTCACCACTGAGATGTCGCCAGTGTGATGTCACTGTGATGTCGCCACTGAGATGTCACCATTGAGATGTCGCTACTGAGATGTCGCTACTGAGATGTCGCCACTGAGATGTCGCCACTGAGATGTCACCACTGAGATGTCACCACTGAGATGTCGCCACTGTGATGTCGCCAGTGTGATGTCACTGTGATGTCGCCACTGAGATGTCACCACTGAGATGTCGCCACTGACATGTCGCCAGTGTGATGTCACTGTGATGTCGCCACTGAGATGTCACCACTGAGATGTCGCCACTGAGATGTCACCACTGAGATGTCACCACTGAGATGTCACTACTGAGATGTCACTACTGAGATGTCACCACTGAGATGTCACCACTGAGATGTCGCCACTGAGATGTCGGCACTGAGATGTCGCCACTGAGATGTCGCCACTGAGATGTCGCCACTGAGATGTCGCCATTGAGATGTCGCCATTGAGATGTCGCCATTGAAGTGTCCCGATGGCGGTGTCCCGATGGCGGTGTCCCGATGGCGGTGTCCCGATAGAGGTGTAAAGGACTTTAGTTTGTTGGAGAGGACACTTCAACTCTAAGGGCCTGCTGCTCAGAACTGACCCCCAAATCTGTATAACACACACACACACACACACACACATATACACACACACACACACACACACACATATATACACACACACACACACACACACACACACACACACACACACACACACACACACACACACACACACACACACACACACACACATATACACACACACACATAGCTCTACTTGCATGGTTGTTATATCAATCACTCAACAAAACCCCCAGTAAGACATGATTGGAATGTTCCCGCCACACAAACTTCTCTCCGTCTCAACCCCATGTTTACTCCCAGCATTGTGTCTCTCGAGTGTGAATGAAGGTCATGAAATCTCCCTACAGTCTTCTTTAACTGGCTAGTGGCCTCCACAGTGGTCTGCTGGGAGATTTTACCGCTCGTAAAACCTGCATTCTCAAGGGCTAATCACTGACCCTTCATGTTCTCCTCTCTCTCTCTCTCTCTCTCTCTCTCTCTCTCTCTCTCTCTCAGAGTTTACCTGGAGTTGACATACCATACAACGTCAAACCCCTATTCGTTGACAATGGGGCTCAGATAGCTCACCTGGCCCTGCTGATAATAGCCCAGGTCTGACTCTGGTCAGCCCCTCACATCTCCCATTGTTCAGGAGCCGGAGCGAGGCCTGGGCCTGCTTGTCCAAACGTTTACCAACCGGCCCCTCTCTAAACTGACCAGACAAAAGGACGTCTTTACTACTGCTGCTGTGCTTGAATGTCAGGCATGCAGGCACACACACACACACACACACACACACACAGTCAGGCATGCAGGCATGCAAACACACACACACACACAGTCAGGCATGCACACGCACACACACACACTGGATTAAAGCACTAGAGAGAAGGTCACCAGTGAAGAACAAGGAGAGGGGCGGACTTCGGAAGAACAAGGAGAGGGGCGGACTTCGCCCGAACAAGGAGAGGGGCGGACTTCGCCCGAACACAACGCATCACTAGTTTCCATTGACTCGACTTTACTCCAGACCATTTTTTTCCTCTCCAAAATTAGGGTCTTCATTCAATCATATCGAGAGTTGACCCACCCACAGTTGCTCTTGTGTGTCACAAACCACTACCTTCCTTCCCATTGAGCACACACTATTTGAATCAATGTCAATTCCACGTCATTTAAATGAATTGAGTTGATCCAACATGGTATAGATGTTGAATTGGCAACCTGTCCCCAGTGGATTATTACCCCAACCACATCAGAACATCTGTCCCCAGTGGATTATTACCCCTACCGCATCAGAACATCTGTCCCCAGTGGATTATTACCCCTACCACATCAGAACATCTGTCCCCAGTGTATTACTACCCCTACCGCATCAGAACATCTGTCCCCAGTGGATTATTACCCCTACCACATCAGAACATCTGTCCCCAGTGGATTATCACCCCTACCACATCAGAACATCTGTCCCTGGTAGATTACTACCCTTACCACATCAGAACACCTGTCCCTGGTAGATTATTACCCCTACCGCATCAGAACATCTGTCCTTGGTAGATTATTACCCCTACCACATCAGAACATGTCACATCTGTCCCTGGTAGATTATTACCCCTACCACATCAGAACATCTGTCCCTGGTAGATTATTACCCCTACCACATCAGAACATGTCACATCTGTCCCCGGTGGATTATTAACCCTACCGCATCAGAACATCTGTCCCCAGTGGATTATTACCCCTACCACATCAGAACATCTGTCCCTGGTAGATTATTACCCCTACCACATCAGAACATGTCACATCTGTCCCCGGTGGATTATTACCCCTACCGCATCAGAACATCTGTCCCCAGTGAATTATTACCCCTACCGCATCAGAACATCTGTCCCTGGTGGATTATTACCCCTACCACATCAGAACATGTCACATCTGTCCCCGGTGGATTATTACCCCTACCGCATCAGAACATCTGTCCCTGTTGGATTATTACCCCTACCACATTAGAACATCTGTCCCTGGTAGATTATTACCCCTACCACATCAGAACATGTCACATCTGTCCCTGGTAGATTATTACCCCTACCACATCTGAACATCTGTCCCTGGTAGATTATTACCCCTACCGCATCAGAACATCTGTCCCCAGTGGATTATTACCCCTACCGCATCAGAACACCTGTCCCTGGTAGATTATTACCCCTACCGCATCAGAACATCTGTCCTGGTAGATTATTACCCCTACCGCATCAGAACATCTGTCCCTGGTAGATTATTACCCCTACCGCATCAGAACATCTGTCCCTGGTGGATTATTACCCCTACCACATCAGAACATGTCACATCTGTCCCTGGTGGATTATTACCCCAACCGCATCAGAACATCTGTCCCTGGTAGATTATTACCCCGACCACATCAGAACATGTCACATCTGTCCCTCGTGGATTATTACCCCTACCGCATCAGAACATCTGTCCCCGGTGGATTATTACCCCTACCGCATCAGAACATCTGTCCTGGTAGATTATTACCCCTACCACATCAGAACATCTGTCCCTGGTAGATTATTACCCCTACCGCATCAGAACATCTGTCCCTGGTGGATTATTACCCCTACCGCATCAGAACATCTGTCCCTGGTGGATTATTACCCCTACCACATCAGAACATCTGTCCCCGGTGGATTATTACCCCTACCGCATCAGAACATCTGTCCCTGGTAGATTATTAGCCCTACCACATCAGAACATCTGTCCCTGGTAGATTATTAGCCCTACCACATCAGAACATCTGTCCCTGGTGGATTATTACCCCTACCGCATCAGAACATCTGTCCCCAGTGGATTATTACCCCTACCGCATCAGAACATCTGTCCCTGGTGGATTATTACCTCTACCACATTTGAACATGTCACATCTGTCCCTGGTAGATTATTACCCCTACCACATCAGAACATGTCACATCTGTCCCTGGTAGATTATTACCCCTACCACATCAGAACATCTGTCCCTGGTAGATTATTACCCCTACCACATCAGAACATGTCACATCTGTCCCCGGTGGATTATTAACCCTACCGCATCAGAACATCTGTCCCCAGTGGATTATTACCCCTACCACATCAGAACATCTGTCCCTGGTAGATTATTACCCCTACCACATCAGAACATGTCACATCTGTCCCCGGTGGATTATTACCCCTACCGCATCAGAACATCTGTCCCCAGTGAATTATTACCCCTACCGCATCAGAACATCTGTCCCTGGTGGATTATTACCCCTACCACATCAGAACATGTCACATCTGTCCCCGGTGGATTATTAACCCTACCGCATCAGAACATCTGTCCCTGGTGGATTATTACCCCTACCACATTAGAACATCTGTCCCTGGTAGATTATTACCCCTACCACATCAGAACATGTCACATCTGTCCCTGGTAGATTATTACCCCTACCACATCTGAACATCTGTCCCTGGTAGATTATTACCCCTACCGCATCAGAACATCTGTCCCCAGTGGATTATTACCCCTACCGCATCAGAACACCTGTCCCTGGTAGATTATTACCCCTACCGCATCAGAACATCTGTCCTGGTAGATTATTACCCCTACCGCATCAGAACATCTGTCCCTGGTAGATTATTACCCCTACCGCATCAGAACATCTGTCCCTGGTGGATTATTACCCCTACCGCATCAGAACATCTGTCCCTGGTGGATTAATACCCCTACCGCATCAGAACATCTGTCCCTGGTGGATTATTACCCCTACCGTATCAGAACATCTGTCCCTGGTAGATTATTACCCCTACCGCATCAGAACATCTGTCCCTGGTGGATTATTACCCCTACCGCATCAGAACATCTGTCCCTGGTGGATTATTACCCCTACCGCATCAGAACATCTGTCCCTGGTGGATTATTACCCCTACCGCATCAGAACATCTGTCCCCGGTGGATTATTACCCCTACCGCATCAGAACATCTGTCCCCAGTGGATTATTACCCCTACCACATCAGAACATCTGTCCCCAGTGGATTATCACCCCTACCACATCAGAACATCTGTCCCTGGTAGATTACTACCCTTACCACATCAGAACACCTGTCCCTGGTAGATTATTACCCCTACCGCATCAGAACATCTGTCCTTGGTAGATTATTACCCCTACCACATCAGAACATGTCACATCTGTCCCTGGTGGATTATTACCCCAACCGCATCAGAACATCTGTCCCTGGTAGATTATTACCCCGACCACATCAGAACATGTCACATCTGTCCCTCGTGGATTATTACCCCTACCGCATCAGAACATCTGTCCCCGGTGGATTATTACCCCTACCGCATCAGAACATCTGTCCTGGTAGATTATTACCCCTACCGCATCAGAACATCTGTCCTTGGTAGATTATTACCCCTACCACATCAGAACATCTGTCCCTGGTGGATTATTACCCCAACCGCATCAGAACATCTGTCCCTGGTAGATTATTACCCCGACCACATCAGAACATGTCACATCTGTCCCTCGTGGATTATTACCCCTACCGCATCAGAACATCTGTCCCTGGTGGATTATTACCCCTACCGCATCAGAACATCTGTCCTGGTAGATTATTACCCCTACCACATCAGAACATCTGTCCCTGGTAGATTATTACCCCTACCGCCCCCTACCGCATCAGAACATCTGTCCTGGTAGATTATTACCCCTACCACATCAGAACATCTGTCCCTGGTAGATTATTACCCCTACCGCATCAGAACATCTGTCCCTGGTGGATTATTACCCCTACCACATCAGAACATCTGTCCCTGGTGGATTATTACTCCCCGGTGGATTATTACCCTACCACATCAGAACATCTGTCCCTGGTGGATTATTACCCCTACCGCATCAGAACATCTGTCCCCAGTGGATTATTACCCCTACCGCATCAGAACATCTGTCCCTGGTGGATTATTACCTCTACCACATTTGAACATGTCACATCTGTCCCTGGTAGATTATTACCCCTACCACATCAGAACATGTCACATCTGTCCCTGGTAGATTATTACCCCTACCACATCAGAACATCTGTCCCTGGTAGATTATTACCCCTACCACATCAGAACATGTCACATCTGTCCCCGGTGGATTATTAACCCTACCGCATCAGAACATCTGTCCCCAGTGGATTATTACCCCTACCACATCAGAACATCTGTCCCTGGTAGATTATTACCCCTACCACATCAGAACATGTCACATCTGTCCCCGGTGGATTATTACCCCTACCGCATCAGAACATCTGTCCCCAGTGAATTATTACCCCTACCGCATCAGAACATCTGTCCCTGGTGGATTATTACCCCTACCACATCAGAACATGTCACATCACATCTGTCCCCGGTGGATTATTACCCCTACCGCATCAGAACATCTGTCCCTGGTGGATTATTACCCCTACCACATTAGAACATCTGTCCCTGGTAGATTATTACCCCTACCACATCAGAACATGTCACATCTGTCCCTGGTAGATTATTACCCCTACCACATCTGAACATCTGTCCCTGGTAGATTATTACCCCTACCGCATCAGAACATCTGTCCCCAGTGGATTATTACCCCTACCGCATCAGAACACCTGTCCCTTCTAGATTATTACCCCTACCGCATCAGAACATCTGTCCTGGTAGATTATTACCCCTACCGCATCAGAACATCTGTCCCTGGTAGATTATTACCCCTACCGCATCAGAACATCTGTCCCTGGTGGATTATTACCCCTACCGCATCAGAACATCTGTCCCTGGTGGATTAATACCCCTACCGCATCAGAACATCTGTCCCTGGTGGATTATTACCCCTACCGTATCAGAACATCTGTCCCTGGTAGATTATTACCCCTACCGCATCAGAACATCTGTCCCTGGTGGATTATTACCCCTACCGCATCAGAACATCTGTCCCTGGTGGATTATTACCCCTACCGCATCAGAACATCTGTCCCTGGTGGATTATTACCCCTACCGCATCAGAACATCTGTCCCTGGTAGATTATTACCCCGACCACATCAGAACATGTCACATCTGTCCCTCGTGGATTATTACCCCTACCGCATCAGAACATCTGTCCCCGGTGGATTATTACCCCTACCGCATCAGAACATCTGTCCTGGTAGATTATTACCCCTACCACATCAGAACATCTGTCCCTGGTAGATTATTACCCCTACCGCATCAGAACATCTGTCCCTGGTGGATTATTACCCCTACCGCATCAGAACATCTGTCCCTGGTGGATTATTACCCCTACCACATCAGAACATCTGTCCCCGGTGGATTATTACCCCTACCGGATCAGAACATCTGTCCCTGGTGGATTATTACCCCTACCGCATCAGAACATCTGTCCCTGGTAGATTATTAGCCCTACCACATCAGAACATCTGTCCCTGGTAGATTATTAGCCCTACCACATCAGAACATCTGTCCCTGGTGGATTATTACCCCTACCGCATCAGAACATCTGTCCCCAGTGGATTATTACCCCTACCGCATCAGAACATCTGTCCCTGGTGGATTATTACCTCTACCACATTTGAACATGTCACATCTGTCCCTGGTAGATTATTACCCCTACCACATCAGAACATGGCACATCTGTCCCTGGTAGATTATTACCCCTACCACATCAGAACATCTGTCCCCGGTGGATTATTACCCCTACCGCATCAGAACATCTGTCCCCAGTGGATTATTACCCCTACCACATCAGAACATCTGTCCCTGGTAGATTATTACCCCTACCACATCAGAACATGTCACATCTGTCCCCGGTGGATTATTACCCCTACCGCATCAGAACATCTGTCCCCAGTGGATTATTACCCCTACCGCATCAGAACATCTGTCCCTGGTGGATTATTACCCCTACCACATCAGAACATGTCACATCTGTCCCCGGTGGATTATTACCCCTACCGCATCAGAACATCTGTCCCTGGTGGATTATTACCCCTACCACATTAGAACATCTGTCCCTGGTAGATTATTACCTCTACCACATCAGAACATGTCACATCTGTCCCTGGTAGATTATTACCCCTACCACATCTGAACATCTGTCCCTGGTAGAATATTACCCCTACCGCATCAGAACATCTGTCCCCAGTGGATTATTACCCCTACCGCATCAGAACACCTGTCCCTGGTAGATTATTACCCCTACCGCATCAGAACATCTGTCCTGGTAGATTATTACCCCTACCGCATCAGAACATCTGTCCCTGGTAGATTATTACCCCTACCGCATCAGAACATCTGTCCCTGGTGGATTATTACCCCTACCGCATCAGAACATCTGTCCCTGGTGGATTATTACCCCTACCGCATCAGAACATCTGTCCCTGGTGGATTATTACCCCTACCGTATCAGAACATCTGTCCCTGGTAGATTATTACCCCTACCGCATCAGAACATCTGTCCCTGGTGGATTATTACCCCTACCGCATCAGAACATCTGTCCCTGGTGGATTATTACCCCTACCGCATCAGAACATCTGTCCCTGGTGGATTATTACCCATACCGCATCAGAACATCTGTACCCGGTGTATTATTACCCCTACCGCATCAGAACATCTGTCCCTGGTGGATTATTACCCCTACCGCATCAGAACATCTGTCCCTGGTGGATTATTACCCCTACCGCATCAGAACATCTGTCCCTGGTGGATTAATACCCCTACCACATTAGAACATCTGTCCCTGGTAGATTATTACACCTACCACATCAGAAAATGTCACATCTGTCCCTGGTAGATTATTACCCAAACCACATCAGAACATCTGTCCCTGGTAGATTATTACCCCTACCACATCAGAACATGTCACATCTGTCCCCGGTGGATTATTACCCCTACCGCATCAGAACATCTGTCCCTGGTAGATTATTACCCCGACCACATCAGAACATTTCACATCTGTCCCTGGTGGATTATTACCCCTACCACATCAGAACATCTGTCCCTGGTAGATTATTACCCCTACCGCATCAGAACATCTGTCCCCAGTGGATTATTACCCCTACCGCATCAGAACACCTGTCCCTGGTAGATTATTACCCCTACCGCATCAGAACATCTGTCCCTGGTAGATTATTACCCCGACCACATCAGAACATGTCACATCTGTCCCCGGTGGATTATTACCCCTACCGCATCAGAACTTCTGTCCCTGGTGGATTATTACCCCTACCGCATCAGAACATGTCACATCTGTCCCCGGTGGATTATTACCCCTACCACATCAGAACATCTGTCCCTGGTGGATTATTACCCCTACCGCATCAGAACATCTGTCCTGGTAGATTATTACCCCTACCGCATCAGAACATCTGTCCCTGGTAGATTATTATCCCTACCGCATCAGACCATCTGTCCCTGGTGGATTATTACCCCCACCGCATCAGAACATCTGTCCCTGGTGGATTATTACCCCTACCGCATCAGAACATCTGTCCCTGGTGGATTATTACCCCTACCGCATCAGAACATGTCACATCTGTCCCCGGTGGATTATTACCCCTACCACATCAGAACATCTGTCCCTGGTAGATTATTCCCCCTACCGCATCAGAACATCTGTCCCTGGTGGATTATTACCCCTACCGCATCAGAACATCTGTCCCTGGTAGATTATTACCCCTACCGCATCAGAACATCTGTCCCTGGTAGATTATTACCCCTACTGCATCAGAACATCTGTCCCTGGTGGATTATTACCCCTACCGCATCAGAACATCTGTCCCTGGTGGATTATTACCCCTACCGCATTAGAACATCTGTCCCTGGTAGATTATTACACCTACCACATCAGAAAATGTCACATCTGTCCCTGGTAGATTATTACCCCTACCACATCAGAACATCTGTCCCTGGTAGATTATTACCCCTACCACATCATAACATGTCACATCTGTCCCCGGTGGATTATTACCCCTACCGCATCAGAACATCTGTCCCCAGTGGATTATGACCCCTACCACATCAGAACATCTGTCCCTGGTAGATTATTACCCCTACCGCATCAGAACATCTGTCCCCAGTGGATTATTACCCCTACCACATCAGAACATCTGTCCCTGGTAGATTATTACCCCTACCACATCAGAACATCTGTCCCTGGTAGATTATTACCCCTACCACATCAGAACATCTGTCCCTGGTAGATTATTACCCCTACCACATCAGAACATCTGTCCCTGGTAGATTATTACCCCTACCGCATCAGAACATCTGTCCCTGGTAGATTATTACCCCTACCGCATCAGAACACCTGTCCCTGGTAGATTATTACCCCTAATGCATCAGAACATCTGTCCTGGTAGATTATTACCCCTACCGCTTCAGAACATCTGTCCCTGGTAGATTATTACCCCTACCGCATCAGAACATCTGTCCCTGGTAGATTATTACCCCGACCACATCAGAACATGTCACATCTGTCCCTGGTGGATTATTACCCCTACCGCATCAGAACATCTGTCCCTGGTGGATTATTACCCCTACCGCATCAGAACATGTCACATCTGTCCCCGGTGGATTATTACCCCTACCACATCAGAACATCTGTCCCTGGTGGATTATTACCCCTACCGCATCAGAACACCTGTCCCTGGTAGATTATTACCCCTACCGCATCAGAACATCTGTCCTGGTAGATTATTACCCCTACCTTATCAGAACATCTGTCCCTGGTAGATTATTACCCCTACCGCATCAGAACATCTGTCCCTGGTGGATTATTACCCCTACCGCATCAGAACATCAGTCCCTGGTGGATTATTACCCCTACCGCATCAGAACATCTGTCCCTGGTGAATTATTACCCCTACCGCATCAGAACATGTCACATCTGTCCCCGGTGGATTATTACCCCTACCACATCAGAACATCTGTCCCTGGTAGATTATTCCCCCTACCGCATCAGAACATCTGTCCCTGGTGGATTATTACCCCTACCGCATCAGAACATCTGTCCCTGGTAGATTATTACCCCTACCGCATCAGAACATCTGTCCCTGGTAGATTATTACCCCTACCGCATCAGAACATCTGTCCCCGGTGGATTATTACCCCTACCGCATCAGAACATCTGTCCCCAGTGGATTATTACCCCTACCACATCAGAACATCTGTCCCTGGTAGATTATTACCCCTACCGCATCAGAACATCTGTCCCCAGTGGATTATTACCCCTACCACATCAGAGCATCTGTCCCTGGTAGATTATTACCCCTACCACATCAGAACATGTCACATCTGTCCCTGGTAGATTACTACCCCTACCGCATCAGAACATCTGTCCCCGGTGGATTATTACCCCTACCACATCAGAACATGTCACATCTGTCCCTGGTAGATTACTACCCCTACCGCATCAGAACATCTGTCCCAGGTGGATTATTACCCCTTCAGCATCTCAGAACACCTGTCCCTGGTGGATTATTACCCCTACCCTACCCTGCTCCCCCCCCGTTGGCGCTCGAGGCCGCCAGGCTGCTCGTCATTACGCACACCTGTCACCAGTGCTTCATCGGACTCACCTGGACTCAATCACATCATTGATTGCCTCTCCTATATCTGTCACTTCCTCAGTTTCATCCCCCACTTCTGCATTGATGTTGTTTTGTTCCTCTTGTCCAGATGCTGTTCTTGTTTTAGTTTTATGTCTATTTATTATTAAATCTTCACCCTGTACTTGCTTCCCGTCTCCCAGCATCTGTAGTTATGGAACCGCTACAAAACAGGGATATAAAATAAAGGTTATTGCATAATGGTCATGTTCATTTGGAGAGGGATTTAAAGCCTGTCACTCTAATCGGATTACACTTTAGAAAAAAGGTTTCCAAAAGATTTTTTTTGTTGAGGGATAGAAGAATGATTTTCGAGGGATAGAAGAATGTTTTTCATTAAAATAACATCAAATTGATCCGAAATACAGTGTAGACATTGTTAATGTTGTAAATGACTATTGTAGCTGGAAACTGAAGATTTTTTTATGGAATGTCTACATAGGCGTCCAGAGGCCCATTATCATCAACCACCATTCCTGTGTTCAAATGGACGTTGTATTAGCTAATCCAAGTTCACCATTTTAAAAGGCTAATTGATCATTAGAAAACCATTTTGCAATTATGTTAGCACAGCTGAAAGCTGCTTCCCTGATTAAAGAAGCAATAAAACTGGCCTTTAGACTAGTTTGGACACTGTGCTAACTGACCTCCAAACGAGCTTCAATGCCATACAACACTCCTTCCGTGGCCTCCAACTGCTCTTAAACGCTAGTAAAACCAAATGCATGCTTTTCAACTGTTCGCTGCCCGCACCCGACCGCCCGACTAGCATCACCACCCTGGATGGTTCCGACCTATGTGGACAACTATAAATACCTCGGTGTCTGGCTAGACTGTAAACTCTCCCTCCAGACTCATATTAAACATCTCCAATCCAAAATTAAATCAAGAATCGGCTTTCTATTTTGCAACAAAACCTCCTTCACTCATGCTGCCAAACTTACCCTAGTAAATCTGACTATCGTACCGATCCTCGACTTCGGAGAGGATTAGCGTGTCTAGTGTGAGAAACAGACACCTCACAAGTCCTCAACTGGAAACTTCATTAAATAGTACCCGCAAAACACCAGTCTCATCGTCAACAGTGAAGAGGCGACTCCGGGATGCTGGCCTTCTAGGTAGAGTTGCAAAGAAAAAGACATATCTCAGACTGGCCAATAAAAATAAAAGATTAAGATGGGCAAAAGAACACAGACACTGGACATTGAGACTGGTGTTTTGCGGGTACTAATAATGAAGCTGCCAGTTGAGTACTTGTGAGGAGTCTGGAATAAGAAGAAACCCGCGACAGATAACTGATAATTGAAGATACTAATTGCATAAAGAAGGTAGCGGGAATTTAGTTCAGTAATAAACCGATCTCATGAAGAACAACACTTCTATATGTTGTCATTATCATTCTGTTAACTCAGTTGATCTTAAATTCACCAATGACAAAAAACAATAACACTTCTGGAGAATAAAGTGGTTGTTTAGAAATGTTATTTCTGTCTGTTCATTTTTATTATCGGAACAGGCATATATTTTTATTAAGCATTAGACACAGAACTCTCAAAACATGAAAACATTCATCCAAACTATTGTATACCTTCAAAATTGCAAGTACATTCTTCAAAAGAACAGAAAGTTAGTCTGTATTTAAAAATCACAGTAGATAAATAAATTCTCAGTCACTAAATCATGATGATCAACACTGGAAGAACAACAACTATCCAAATGTATATCACAAAACAATTTCATAAACTTCCAATCAAATATTATTCCTGATAAAAAATATATGTAGAGAGAGATAGAGGGATAGAAAGGGGGAGATTGAGAGAGAGAGAGAGAGAGAGAGAGAGAGAGAGAGAGGGGATAAAAAGGGGGGATTGAGAGAGAGAGAGAGAGAGAGAGAGAGAGAGAGAGAGATAAAAGGGGGGATTGAGAGAGAGAGAGAGAGAGAGGATAAAAAGGGGGATTGAGCAAAAGAGAGAAAGAGAGAGAGAGAGAGAGAGAGGGGGATAAAAGGGGGATTGAGCGAGAGAGAGAGAGAGAGAGGGGGGGACAAAAAGGGGGGATTGAGAGAGAGAGAGAGAGAGAGAGGGATAAAAAGGGGGATTGAGAGAGAGAGAGAGAGAGATAAAAGGGGGATTGAGAGAGAGAGAGAGAGAGAGAGAGAGAGAGAGAGAGAGAGAGGGATAAAAAGGGGGATTGAGCGAGAGAGAGAGAGAGAGAGAGAGAGAGAGAGGGATAAAAAGGGGAGATTGAGAGAGAGAGAGAGAGAGAGAGAGAGAGAGAGAGAGAGGGGGTTAAAAAGGGGGATTGAGAGAGAGAGAGAGAGAGAGAGAGAGATAAAAGGGGGGATTGAGAGAGAGAGAGAGAGAGAGAGAGAGAGAGGATAAAAAGGGGGATTGAGCAAAAGAGAGAGAGAGAGAGAGAGAGGGATAAAAAGGGGGATTGAGCGAGAGAGAGAGAGAGAGAGGGGGATAAAAAGGGGGATTGAGCAAGAGAGAGAGAGAGAGAGAGAGAGAGAGGGACACAAAGGGGGGGATTGAGAGAGAGAGAGATAAATATGTTTATTGATTGACTGGAGCTGGAGGGTGGGACTAATAACAACAAGTTAACAAATGTAAAACATACGGGGTCTGACAAATGTAGATACTGTTCAGAAATGTTGTGAAATAGCACAGTTACAAATATAAATCAAACTGGACGGACATCAGAAATAGAGGAAGGACTAAAAACAAACAAAATATAACTATTGTAAAATAGATATGACATTTGAAATGTCTTTATTATTTTGGAACTTTTGTGAGTGTAATGTTTACTGTTCATTTTTATTGTTTATTTCACTTGGTGTAATATCTATTTCACTTGGTGTAATATCTATTTCACTTGGTGTAATATCTATTTCACTTGGTGTAATATCTATTTCACTTGGTGTGATATCTATTTCACTTGGTGTGATATCTATTTCACTTGGTGTAATATCTATTTCACTTGGTGTGATATCTATTTCACTTGGTGTAATATCTATTTCACTTGGTGTAATATCTATTTCACTTGGTGTAATATCTATTTCACTTGGTGTAATATCTATTTCACTTGGTGTGATATCTATTTCACTTGGTGTGATATCTATTTCACTTGGTGTAATATCTATTTCACTTGGTGTGATATCTATTTCACTTGGTGTAATATCTATTTCACTTGGTGTAATATCTATTTCACTTGGTGTGATATCTATTTCACTTGGTGTAATATCTATTTCACTTGGTGTGATATCTATTTCACTTGGTGTGATATCTATTTCACTTGGTGTGATATCTATTTCACTTGGTGTAATATCTATTTCACTTGCTGTGATATCTATTTCACTTGGTGTAATATCTATTTCACTTGGTGTGATATCTATTTCACTTGGTGTAATATCTATTTCACTTGGTGTAATATCTATTTCACTTGGTGTAATATCTATTTCACTTGGTGTAATATCTATTTCACTTGGTGTAATATCTATTTCACTTGGTGTGATATCTATTTCACTTGGTGTAATATCTATTTCACTTGGTGTAATATCTATTTCACTTGGTGTAATATCTATTTCACTTGCTGTGATATCTATTTCACTTGGTGTGATATCTATTTCACTTGGTGTAATATCTATTTCACTTGGTGTGATATCTATTTCACTTGGTGTAATATCTATTTCACTTGGTGTGATATCTATTTCACTTGGTGTGATATCTATTTCACTTGGTGTGATATCTATTTCACTTGGTGTAATATCTATTTCACTTGGTGTGATATCTATTTCACTTGCTGTGATATCTATTTCACTTGGTGTAATATCTATTTCACTTGCTGTGATATCTATTTCACTTGGTGTAATATCTATTTCACTTGGTGTAATATCTATTTCACTTGGTGTGATATCTATTTCACTTGGTGTAATATCTATTTCACTTGGTGTAATATCTATTTCACTTGGTGTAATATCTATTTCACTTGCTGTGATATCTATTTCACTTGGTGTAATATCTATTTCACTTGGTGTAATATCTATTTCACTTGGTGTAATATCTATTTCACTTGCTGTGATATCTATTTCACTTGGTGTAATATCTATTTCACTTGGTGTAATATCTATTTCACTTGGTGTAATATCTATTTCACTTGGTGTAATATCTATTTCACTTGGTGTGATATCTATTTCACTTGGTGTAATATCTATTTCACTTGGTGTGATATCTATTTCACTTGGTGTAATATCTATTTCACTTGGTGTGATATCTATTTCACTTGGTGTAATATCTATTTCACTTGCTTTGGCAATGTAATCATATGTTTCCCAGTTCTGCCCCTCAGCAAGGCAGTTAACCCACTGTTCCCCGGGCAGTTAACCCACTGTTCCCCGGGCAGTTAACCCACTGTTCCCCGGGCAGTTAACCCACTGTTCCCCGGGTGCCAAAGACGTGGATGTCGATTATGGCAGCACCCCGCGCCTCTCTGATTCAGAAGAACCATGCAGAAGACACATTTCAGATGAATGCATTCAGTTGAGAGGGATAAAAAGGGGGGGATTGAGAGAGAGAGAGAGAGAGTGAGAGTGAGAGATAGAGAGAGTGTGAGATAGAGAGAGAGATAGAGGGAGAGAGAGTGTGATTAGGGTTCTCCCTGGGCCCTGAGTGATATCAGGAGACAGGAATGAAATGGGTTCAGGTTCCGCTGACATGGCCTTTCAGGGGCCCAGAACCGGGTGATTCCTACTACCACAGACCACAGGCTTCCTACCCTGATGGTATGCTGTATTTTCTGTGTTCTCTCACTCTCACTCTCTTTGTGTGTGTGTGTGTGTGTGTGTGTGTGTGTGCGTGCATGCGTGTGTGTACACATGTAAAATGGTCACTGCGTTCTCTCTTGATTTTTTTAAAGATCAAAGCTTGTCAATGAGAAATTGGTATTCCTGTGCAAATCCAAAATATGTCCCATATTCAACCCTTTCACCCACACGGCTCAGTCGCTGGATGGACTTCTCATCAATAAAGTGGCAGAGAGAACCATTGACCCTTTTTGCCACTACCAGACAGGACTACGACCGTGAGAGCTGATGCAGCGCCATACATGTATCCGCCCTTTTCTTTAAATTTTCGCCGAAAATGACAAATCTAACTGACTGTAGCTCAGGACCTGAAGCAAGGATATGCATATTCTTGGTACCTTTTGAAAGGAAACACTTTGAAGTTTGTGGAAATGAGAAATTAACGTAGGAGAATATAATATATTAGATGTGGCAAAAGATAAGAAGAAAATAAAAAAAACATGCACTTTGTCATTTTTTAAATCCATCATATTTGAAATGCAAGAGAAAGGCCATCATGTATTATTCCAGCCCAGGTGCAATTTAGACTTTGGCCAGTAGATGGCAGCAGTGTATGTGCAAAGTTTTAGACTGATCCAATTAATCATTGCACATATGTTCAAAATGTTGTATCAAGACTGCCCAAATGTGCCTAATTGGTTTATGAATACATTTTCATGTTCAAAACTGTGCACTCTCCTCAAACAATAGCCGGGTATTATTTCACTGTAATAGCTACTGTAAATTGGACAGTGCAGTTAGATTAACAAGAACGTAAGGTTTCTGCCCATACCAGATACGTCTACGTCCTACGGATTTTATTTGTTTATTACAACCTCATGCTAATCACATTAGCCTATGTTAGCTCAACCATCTTGTGGGCTTGGGGTGGTGGGGGGAGCGACCCTGTAGAGGTTAAGTAGATTGCATTAAACATTTATAATATCATTATGATGCCTTATTAAACATTATCAACACATGTACGATGCCTTAAACACCACTAACATATTTATGATGCCTTATAAAACATGAATAACACATGTACGATGCCTTAAACACCACTAACATATTTATGATGCCTTATTAAACATGTATAACACATGTACGATGCCTTAAACACCACTAACATATTTATGATGCCTTATAAAACATGAATAACACATTTATGATGCCTTATAAAACATGAATAACATATTTATGATGCCTTATAAAACATGAATAACACATTTATGATGCCTTATAAAACATGAATAACATATTTATGATGCCTTATTTATGAAGCGTTAATTACAGCTGTTTCGTGCTTCAGAGGGCCTGGTCCCGCAGAGCATATTGATCAGTGTTGATTATTCAGTGTATCATTCATATTGTTGATTCAAGAGTTAAATTGACCCTGTAAGAGTAACATCAACACTTAGTGGTGTCAAAGAACCACCAGTGTTGATGTTAATAACCAGAGTTATTGTTTTACACTGTGGAGAGGTAAACCAGTCCAATCAAAACCACACCCATCATTATTATATTTCCCAGCATGCATGACTGCAGGTAGATCTTTAAGGATTGTTTTTGTATATATCTGTGTTTTTACATGTACATTGATTGATTTAATCTTATGCTACACAAAAATAAATAAGATACATTTTTTTTCTAAACTAAATGTGTTTATTATCTGATTTTAATGGTTTAGGTGGTGCTGTTTTATCACGTTTCCTAACCCTGGTAGTCATTCTGAATGCAGGTTGCAGGTGAATATCCTACTGTCTGGAATCCAATGGGGAATTACAAATCATTTTGCACGTCAGCATAATGTGACTTGCAGGCCTGATGTGGTCTGTAGACCACGGGTTTCCTAACACCACCATGTTAGGATTAAAACTAGGCCATCTACTAAGCCAATACGTAAGGCTTTATGATAGATGTAATGTATTGTCATAGAGTTCAATTTGTAGTCGCCAAGGAACTCACTGAGGCCTTTCAAAGGAAAGAATCCAACAACAACCATGTCTCCGTCACTAACAAATAAAATAATGGGTGTTAACTCTTAAATTTACTCAAAAAGAAAATGCACCCTGGGAAATATGTAAATTGGACTTTACAACATACAGTGTTAAACCCCCCCCCCAAAAAATGTTTACTGGATTACACTGCAGTTTCATGACTATGAGCTACGCAAACACTACAATCAACTTCCTTTGAATACTTGTAAACAGTCAAATGGGGAACACAGCGACATAATGACATTTTTAACACTTTCCAAATTGTTGTTTTAACACCAGTACATTCGGACTCATACGTCAACTATATGTAGTGGACCTTTAAAGTTAAATGTACAACATTTATTTTGCTGTGCGCTGTTCCCTGACTCTACCAGCCACTCTTCTAATAATTAAGGCTAATAAACAGTTTTTTTACTGAGTAAAAAAAGCATTAATTGTAGGCAGAAATGAGGTCACCCTTTTTTTTTTAACCTTTATTTAACTAGGCAAGTCAGTTAAGCACAAATTCTTATTTACAATGACGGCCAAACCCAGACAACACTGGGCCAATTGTGCACCACCCTATGGGACTACCAATCACAGCTGGTTGTGATACAG
The DNA here is from genome assembly GCF_018296145.1 of Oncorhynchus tshawytscha. Lineage (NCBI taxonomy): Eukaryota > Metazoa > Chordata > Actinopteri > Salmoniformes > Salmonidae > Oncorhynchus > Oncorhynchus tshawytscha. Next base: position 9,237,068 of record NC_056436.1, on the reverse strand, counting down.
CCTGGATTTGAACCAGGGTGTCTGTCATGACATCTCTAGTACTGAGATGCAGTGCCTTAGACCGCTGCGCCACTCGGGAACCCATAGTCTTTCATTTCAAGTAAAAAATAAACCGGAAATTACATTTTATTATACAAAGAATAGCAGAGTGAAACGTTGATAACAGTGTTTGAAATTATTGAAATAACTCTATAACATTTTTAATGCAGAATTAACACAACTCAAAAGACAATTGGTCTGTAGTTGTAATAAGGTGTAAATCAGTATTGCCCTCTGGTGGAAGATTCGGAACTGGCAATTTACCCACATTACCCTCCCGGACATTAGGTGGCAGTAAACACTTGCAGTTGGTCACCAAATACCCTTAATGAAGACCAAAGAAGAGCAATGAGGAAGTTTTACCTTGCTTCTTTGTTTAGTGTCTTCAAGTGCATATTTTGTATACTTCAGAAACCTTTAGCTAGCGTACAAATAACGAGCGTCATCTAGTCTGCAACTCAACTTCATGCACTTTTATGATTTTGTTTTGATTGAGTTCATTTAGTGTACATCATTTCTCATAACTACTAACGGTAGCTAGTTAGCAAATACAGTCAGGAGCATTTATTGATGTCAATCTCTGAAGGTTTGCTCAAATCATGATGGTGAGTGCCAGCTATCCGTAACCCACTACACTGCTGGAAAGTTAATAATGTATTAATCAATGTACATATTGTATGGGTTGTGTACAGTTAACCCTCAATCATGACTCAAATGCCATATCTTTACGTTGAGTCATTGGACGTCTCTTAGGTCTGTTTAGTAACGCGGGTGTATTAGTACACTAGTCACTGTCAATTGTATTGGTTTGCACAAAAAACGTCTGTGGGAAGCCAGAGGTTAAATACAATTTTATTTCAAGTTATTGTGCTGTTGGGCAGGACGGTTGGTCATTATGAGAGGGGGGAATTTGATACAATATATGATATAATATATATATATATATATATATAGTTTTTTATATATATATATATATATATTCCAGGTAAGTAGACTGAGATCACATTCTCATTTACAGCAACGACCTGGGGAATAGTTACAGGGGAGAGGAGGGGGATGAATGAGCTAATTGTTAGCTGGGGATGATTAGGTGACCATGATAGTATGAGGTCCAGATTGGGAATTTAGCCAGGACTCCAGGGTTAACACCCCTACAATAAGTGCTATGGGATCTTTAGTGACACCAGTTTAACGTCCCATCTGAAAGACGGCACCCTACACAGGGCAGTGTCACTGCCCTGGGGCATTGGAATATTTTTTTAGACCAGAGGAAAAGGTGCCTCTTCCTGAGCCTCCAAACAACACTTCCAGCAGCATCTGGTCTCCCATCCAGGGACCAACCCTGCTTAGCTTCAGAAGCAAGCCAGCAGTGGGATGCAGGGTGGGATGCAGGGTGGGATGCAGGGTGGGATGCAGGGTGGGATGCAGGGTGGGATGCAGGGTGGGAAGCAGGGTGGGAAGCAGGGTGGGATGCAGGGTGGGAAGCTGCTGTTTTTATCTAAAGGATCCTATCTTATTAAACAGACTTTCCAAGCATGGGTCTGTTGTAGAACCACTTTATCTCTTCTTACCTTTATGACATACAAGTTCCCACATGTAATCATGTTTTAGTCCAAATGTGTCTCGCTAGTAGGACTTTTATTTTCATATGAGGTAAGCAGAGAGGAAGAGGGTCTAAAACAGACCCACATTTGGAAACTGTTTAATAATACAATCCTTTAGATATTTTGTAATAAATTCTCCCCGTCATAATGACCAACCGTCCTTCCCACCAGCACAGTAACTTATAATAGAATTGTATTTCACTTCTGGCTTCCCACGGATGTTTTTTTTTTGTGAAAACCAATACAATTGACAGTGACTCTAGTGTTTGTAAAAAACACCTAGATGTCCCCTTTAGCCTTATGAGACAACAGACCCGATGCTGCACAAAATGCTCTGTTTATAATGATACGTTAGCCTTTAGCCTTATGAGACAACAGACCCGATGCTGCACAAAATGCTAAAAGCAAATACGTTTTGGAACTTCATTTTCATATAAGCGAGAAATAATTCTTTAAATACAAAAATCACACTTCCTGTATGCAGTTTAGGTTAGGGTTATTTTGAAAAACGCATGCAATCCAGACAGAAATGTGGAATGGAATGGTCCAAATGCGAGCACAAGGTGAGAGGATGTGTCGAAGCTGAAGCCAGGTACAACTTTGCTAAACTGCTCACAGTAAGAGTATCTTTTGTATTTGAAATGTTATTTATTTCAGTTAAGTTCCAAACATTTCCAAAACCGTATCGCTAGCGAGGATGAATAACATTTCTAAATGTTAAAACATTGTTGGGATTGTAGTTCATATGGAGCCAGCTGTCCTCCTTAACATCTGCTGAGAACCCAATACAAGGACCAGCTGTAAGCCACCTTGAAGAGCTTGTGTACAGTAAGCCTGAAGCCCTAACCCTGAAATGCAAGCCGATGCAATCTGTTCAGCATTCACACTTTTCTGATATGCATATAATGTTTATAATCAGAGATGACCAGAGAAATGTCCTCTCAAGTCCACCATACCAGCTAATAGCAGTTAAGTGTTTTACATAATAGTCATACATTTCATTCATATTTTTCCTTGGGATGTGTGTCTGATCTTTTATTTTAGGATAGTGAGAACAAACCCTGCCTGCCGCTCTCCTTTACCGCGCCTAAATCTGAGGGTCCTGATTGTAACAGTAAAGTCCAGAGTGAACAGCAGGCTCCAGAGATGGCATCAGTGAAGCAGGAAGACTGCAGTCAAACACTGGGGCTGAATGTCAACATTAAAGATGAAGTAAAGGAGGAAGAGATTGAAACATTTGTGTATCATGGTAAAAAAAGACGTTTTCACAGTCTCAGAGTAGAACTGTAGGAGTGCTGATGTAGGATCAGTTTAGCCTTTTAGATCATAATGAATCAGATTATATGGATGGGGAGACCTGATCCTAGATCAGCACATCTAATCTGTGTGACTTTAGGTCCAGGTGAACTGACAAGGCTTAAGGCTCCTGTTTCCCTGAAAGAGGTAACCTAGGTGATGTCTCATGCTACTCACCTGATTTACCATCAACATTTTACATTTGTCTCCTTCACTTGACGTGTAACGTTTGAACAACATTGGGATTGTTAATGTTTCGAAAAAATGGACACAAAATGTAGATCACCGTGCAGTTATCACACAACCTCCTCTCTCTCCCTCACGCTGGCCTGCCTGCCCCCTCCTCTCTCTCCCTCAGGCTGGCCTGCCTACCCCCTCCTCTCTCTCCCTCAGGCTGGCCTGCCTGCCCCCCTCTCTCCCTCATGCTGGCCTGCCTGACCCCTCCTCTCTCTCCCTCACTCTGGCTCACCTGCTCTTTCTCTTCGCTAATGTGAGTGTGTGTTCAGTCTTCGATCTGTTGCATGTAGAATATCCTAATGTATTCATTGATGTTCGGATCCTGTTTTACTGAAATTGTGAGAGACAGATCTTGATTACCGATAGATAGTCCTAGTGAACAGTTCTGACTCTTATCTGTTGGTGGCTGACCTACCTATACTGTTCCCTTACCCTCTCTCTCAGTCCCTTGCTAACTCGCTTTGGATTCTAGCTGACTCGAATCTTGGCACTTAGAAATGGGAGTTGACACTGAGAGTTGACGTGCAAGGGAATCTATTATTTTGTAGTTGTCTCTCCACCACTACGTCATCGTTGTTAACAGTTGGAAAAATGTCAGAGAAAGGCCAGTGACAGCAGCGAAGTCCTGTATGGTGGCGATATTTTGAGAAGTTAAAGGAGAAGGTGGTGGAATGCAAATCTGAGAAGGACACGCCGTGAGACCCGGGGATGGAGTAGCGATGACTGCGGTAGACTGAACTGCATTGCCTTAGTTTTCATATGCTGGACCCTTTTGCCTGATGAATACATGCCATTTTATTATGTTTGCCGTATCTTTTAAACCTTAAAAAAAACTGTTTAAACCTTTAAATAAATAAATACAAATAAGTCACATCCCTATTCTTCAACTTAGGGCCGGCTGGAGAGTTCAAAGAAGAGACGGAAGAACACCAAGTCTTACAACTCAAAGGTCTGTGTTTTCTTTCTTCTCACACATAGAACATATTTAAACCACAGTTCCGATTCTGGACAGAATTCAAACCAACGAGGCATTCTAAAATTTTATTTTAGAATGCCTCGTTTCGGGGAGTATGATACATGCACACCCATCAGGCTAATGGCATTCACCTGTCACTGGGGTATGCACCCCCCCCGCCAATTGAATAATGGTCTAGCACCTTATTTTACGGCTATGTAGGCCCATGATAGAGGTGGACAATTGTGCTAAGCTCGTAACCCATTGTTTTTATTCCTCAGGACTCAAGGGAACCAGTGCCGCCTCTAGCCTTTTGGGGGCCCTAGGTGGGCAAAATATTCAAAAGTTTGGGGCCACTTAGAAATTTCCTTGTATTTGAAAGGAAAGCAAAACATTTTGTCCATTAAAATAACAACCAAATTGATCAGAAATACATTGCGGACAATGTTAATGTTGTAAATGACTATTGTAGCTGGAAACGGCTGATTTTTAAAAATGGAATATCTACAGAAGTACAGAGAGGCCCATTATCAACTATCACTCCTGTGTTCCAATGGCACGTTGTGTTAGCTAATCCAAGTTTATTATTTTTATAAGGCCAGTTGATCATTAGAAAAACATTTTGTAATTATGTTAGCTCAGCTGAAAACTGTTGTGCTAACTAAAGAAGCAATAAAACTGGCCTTCTTTCGACTAGTTGAGTATCTGGCGCATCAGCATTTGTGGGTTCGATTACAGGCTCAAAATGGCCAGAAACAAATAACTTTCTTCTGAAACTTGTCAGTCTATTCTTGTTCTGAGAAATGAAGGCTATTCCATGCAAGAAATTGCCAAGAAACTGAAGATCTTGTACAACGCTGTGTACTACTCCCTTCACAGAACCTGGCAAACTGTCTCTAACCAGAATAGAAAGAGTTGTGGGAGGCCCCGGTGCACAACTGAGCAAGAGGACAAGTACATTAGAGTGTCTAGTTTGAGAAACAGATGCCTCACGAGTCCTCAACTGGCAGCTTCATTAAATAGTACCTGCAAAACACCAGTCTCAACGTCAACAGTGAAGAGGCGACTCCGGGACGCTGGCTTTCTAGGCAGAGTTCCTCTGTCCAGTGTCTGTTCTTTCGTCCATCTTAATCTTTTCTTTTTATTGGCCAGTCTGAGATATGGCTTTGTCTTTGCAACTCTGCCTAGAAGGCCAGCATCCCGAAGTCGTCTCTTCACTGTTGACGTTGCATCCCGGCCAGACCCTCCGCTAACCCGGACAACGCTGGGGCCAATTGTACGCCGCCCTAGGGGACTCCCGATCACGGCCTGGTTGTGATACAGCCCGGGATCGAAACAGGGTCTGTATTGACGCCTCTGGTAACTTAGACCGCTCGCCACTCTGGAGGCCCAAAATGTAGGAGTTCTAAAGCTAATTTCCTTCAATTCTGCACATGTTTCTATTATATCTGTGTGAGAGTGACTACCAAAAGTGATGTGGCCCCCCCTGGAGGTCAGGGCCCCTGAGCGCATGCCCTGTGTGCGCGGTCTGTAATTTGGTGATGGTTACTACAAGGTTTAGATATCTGGCTAGACTACCTTACCTAGCAATCTAAAACATGTCAGCTGACGTGGGTTAATTGAGTGACACTGCCGATGCACTACCAAATTTTGAAATTACACCTCGAGTATTCTACTTTAAATAAATCTCAACAGACTGAGTTTGTATTAAAAACGCAACCCTGGCGGCTGCAAGGTGTGTGTAGTTTGAGTATAGGAAGAGGCGGGACTAAACTGAACCATCGGAGGAGAGCTGGCCATAATCTTCTCCGGTGAAAGGTTGTCTGAAATGTACCGGATATCTAACTGGGAAACAGAACCAACCTCTCAAAAGGACCAACCAGTTGAAATGTCTATTCAACATGTTGCAGCAGGATTATTTCTGAGAAAGTTACTGTGAAAAATCCAGACTAAATAGAAGCTAGACTATCATTCTGGAGAGGGTTTACTGCCTCATTTTGCTGTACACTCCCATAGCAAGAGATGCCTGTTATGACTGAGCAGTATTGTAAATCATATTGTGCACTATATTAGGTGCATGAACTTGAGTTATAAATTAGGCAAATGACTTGCTTGTTGTAAATGACTTGTTTTTCTGTTGTCATTTACACAGGAGAAGGACCTGACTACGCTGAACTTAAGGTTGAAGTTGAAACGTCCAGAGCGCAACACAGTGTAGAAAGCAAAGCTAAGGAGTCTAACCACTGCCCACACTGTGAGAAGAGCTTCCCATTCCCATCATATCTTGAAAGACACCTGCGGAAACATACTGGAGAGAAGCCTTATTCCTGCTCTGTCTGTGGGAAGTGCTTCAGGACCTCAACTCATTTAACCACTCACCGGGGAGTTCACACAGGGGAGAGACCTTACTCCTGCTCTGACTGTGGAAAGTGTTTCTCCCTTATAAGTAACTTTAAACAACACCAGCGAACACATTCTGGAGAGAAACCTTACTCCTGCTCCGATTGTGGAGACAGTTTTTCTCAACATGGTAACATGCGGCGTCACCAGAAAAGACACACTGGAGAGAAACCTTACTCCTGCTCCGATTGTGGGAAGAGTTTCATTACAACATCTGAATTAATCAGTCACCAGAGAGTGCACACAGGAGAGAAACCTTTCCACTGTTCTGTCTGCGGGCAGAATTACTTTAGCCTGAGTAACTTAATACGCCACCAGAGAATACACACCTAGGACAGAAGCCATATTCCTGCTTGACGTGCTTCAAAACATAATCTGAACAAGAGGTCTTCACGAATCCACCCGTACCCGGAATACCCGAGAACCGATCCGATCCGGGACATGAGCAGATCTGGATCCAGAATTCTGAATAATGTTACAGGTCTGGTTCGGATCTGATTTGATTGGGTCTCGGGTATGTGTAATTTAACTGACTTGTCCGGAAGGGCCCGTACAGATCCGAACTCAACTACACAGAGACAGAGAGAGAATTATGATGATGCAGGAAGCTCCTCTCTCACACTGTCGAAGACATGGAGAGGCAGGAAGCTCCTCTCTCACACTGTCGAAGACATGAAGAGGCAGGAAGCTCCTCTCTCACACTGTCAAAGACATGGAGAGGCAGGAAGCTCCTCTCTAACACTGTCGAAGACATGAAGAGGCAGGAAGCTCCTCTCTAACACTGTCAAAGACATGGAGAGGCAGGAAGCTCCTCTCTAACACTGTCAAAGACATGGAGAGGCAGGAAGCTCCTCTCTAACACTGTCAAAGACATGGAGAGGCAGGAAGCTCCTCTCTCACACTATCGAAGACATGAAGAGGCAGGAAGCTCCTCTCTAACACTGTCGAAGACATGGAGAGGTACCTACACCGTCCCAACTTTGACCCTGTCTGCCGAGGATGGCGTCCCTCCAAGCTGTTATTGACCGCTACGCACAGAGGACGAGGAGCCCAACCAGCATGGATCAGGGACATGAGGGAATGGCCTAACAGGGAGCTCCAGCATGTAGCAGGGACATGAGGGAATGGCCTAACAGGGAGCTCCAGCATGTAGCAGGGACATGAGGGAATGGCCTAACAGGGAGCTCCAGCATGTATCAGGGACATGAGGGAATGGCCTAACAGGGAGCTCCAGCATGTATCAGGGACATGGGGGAATGACCCAGCCTGACGGAGTGGAGAGAGCAGCAGTAAACTACAAGGGAAAGGTCTTTCATTTCTCCTGACTGATAGTTCCTACTCAGAGCAATAGAGCAGAAACTCTCTGAGCCATTACTGATCCTGTATATTCAATACAAGGCCAAAAGTATATGGACATCTGCTCGTCGAACATCTCATTCCAAACTCATGGGTGTTAAATCCCACATTTTCCCAGACATGAAAATATCAAAATCATTAGTGACCGTTTGAAATAATCATTATTTTTTTTAATGTTCATGGAATACTAGGTGAGATAATGTGATGTATACTGAATTAACATTTACCCTATGCAGTCATCACCATTCTTGTATATCCCAGCCCACTTATGAATTGCTTACATCCATGCCAGCCATAGTATCGGATCATGCTCTCATCCACTGACAGCCATTCCTGAAATGGCATGACTTTGTATGACTGATTGAGCTCAGAGACAAAGTGTGTCGTCAGTGATCTTTGTGTTGTCAACAACATGAACTGAGGCCATTAATTAATCAAAGCGATTTATCCTCATTGCATCTGAAGTGCTTTCATTAGGTACATCAATGTCAAGTGACCAAACCTTTTGTTTGGGAGCTTTGACACAACCATCTTCTTCTCATGGTGCAACCAGGAAGTAAACAGCTCTGGTCATGTGACAATTTACACTAAACATATTCCTGCCTCTTTATCGTATCAATATTTGCTAGAAATGCATTGATACATCATTCAGTAACATCTTTAGAGCCTAATAACATTTTTTCACTGAGCTTTTCAGCAAGGCCATTCTTTTGCTAATGTTTGTCTGTGGAGATTGCAGATTTTTCTTTACACCTGTCAGCAACAGGTGTGGCTGAAATAAACGAATCCACTAATTTGAGAGGCGTCCACATACTTTTGATCATGTAGTGTAGCTTACATTGCGTTTTTGTTATATTTTACCTTTATTTAACTAGGCAAGTCAGTTAAGAACAAAATCTTATTTTCAATGACGGCCTAGGAACAGTGTTCAAGGGCAGAACGACAGATTTTGTACCTTGTCAGCTCGGGGGTTTGAACTTGCAACCTTCCGGTTACTAGTCCAACGCTCTAACCACTAGGCTACCCTGCCACCTCTACACTCTAACCACTAGGCTACCCTGCCGCCTCTAACCGCTAGGCTACCCTGCCGCCTCTAACCACTAGGCTACCCTGCCGCCTCTACGCTCTAACCACTAGGCTACCCTGCCGCCTCTACGCTCTAACCACTAGGCTACCCTGCCGCCCCATGTTTTGATTTTGAGTACTGCGCTGTTGGGAAGGGCTTGCAAGTTAATGTTAAGCATTTCACTGTACTTGTGCATGTGACAAATAAAACCTGAAAAATCAACATTTTGCGATGGCTTTCTCAGTCTCTGGACCCCATCGGAAAGCTGTGGTTTGAATTGAAGAAGGCTGTCAGTCTATAAGCTCAGACGAAGGATATCAAGGATCTGTAAAGATTCTGTATGGAGGAATGGTCTTAAGATTCCTCCTAATTTTGTTCTCCAATCTCATAAAATATTTTTAGAAGAAGGGCTCGGTGTCGGGAAAGGTGAGGAGGGTGCTGGACTATTGAAAACAGGGGATTCAATAATGTTGACTCTTATCTGTTTTAGATGTATTTATTGTATGACTTGTTAAACAGAGCATACAATATAACTCTGCATTTGTATGATCTATTTTAACGTTTTTTGTTGTTGTTGCTCATCTTTATCAAGGGATCCAATCAATTTGGACCCCACGGTACATACAGTACAATGGGAGAGGTGTGTGGGCATGCACAGGAGGACCAGGATGTTGAACTCAGACCACTATTGAGGACTGGGACTCTCATATCTAGAGACTTAGGAGAACTTCTGTGAGTGTAATGTTTACTGTTCATTTTTTGTTTTATTTCACTTTTGTATATTTATCTAGCTCACTTGCTTTGGCAACGTTAACATATGTTTCCCATGCCAATAAAGCCCCTTGAATTGAATTGACCTCCTCGCTAAAGGAACTTCTAGCCAGCAATTTAAGTGCAGTGGATTTGAGTTTCATTCCATCTTTGTTTGAACCTCGCAGGAGTTTATGTTATGGTGAGTGGTGAAACAACAGCTTTACTCGCATATTAGGTGTCTGTTTATTTGCTCCTGTTTCCCTGAAAGAGGTAACCTAGATGATGTCTCATGCTACTCACCTGATTTACCATCAACCATTTTACATTTGTCTTCTTCACCATAGATCCGCTAAAAGAAGAGACGGAAAAACAGAACATCTTACTACTCAACGGTATGTTTCTCCTTTCTTCTCACACAGTGGTGCTCCAGCCTCCTTTACTTAACAAAAGGCCCGACCTAGCACCCCGCACTATCTGAAAGAGAACCCCAGAAATTTCGGAAACGTCACTGTCTTAAATGTTTTTTAATAACAACAAAACCAAAAATGTACTAATAGCCTAAGACCTTATTTTACGTTCTGTAAGACCATTATAATGGTAGACCATTGTGCTCAGCTCGTAAAGCGTTGTTTATATAGACGGGTTAGTTGACAACGTCACGAAAACTAAGCTTGCAGAAGGTTGTTGTTCTGGATGGCCAGATAGCTAGCAACAATGACAAGAAACTGCCATGTGGTGAATCGTAAATTGCTCGTTTTTATCTTGTTCTTAATACCATGGCTTGTTCTGAGAGGTTTTGACTGGTGTTGGGGTCCCGAATGGCGCAGAATCCAGGCTGTATCACAACCGGCTGTGATTGAGCTTCCCATAGGGCTGCTCACAATTGGCCCAGGGTCGTTCAGGTTTGGCCGTCATTGTAAATAAGAATTTGTTCTTAACCGACTTGCCTAGTTAAATAAAACGTCACGTTTATGCTAATATACTGTGATGAGTATCAAAACTGTCACGTGTAACAAAACGAAGGGCGCTATGGTAGATGGCGTCCAAGAGTAGTATCTGCACTTTGATAAATAATATTGCCATAATCAAGAACGGATAAAAAGGTTGACTGAATAATCTGCTTCCTACTGCTTCGAGAAATGCACGATATCTTTTCTGTAAAAAAATACAATTTGAAATCTTAGCTTCTTGATCATCATGTTTACAATGTTATTAATCAAACGGTTATTTTTGAAATCGAAATATGACTCATATGACAGAACATGCAGTAAAGCTTCAAATTACATCACTTCCTGCTTGGTAGCATCTACAGACCGAAGATTATAGTGTCATAGAGGAGGCCTGGGTCTGGGCCCAAAAGTTCAGCCACATCCCCACATTTTTATAAATTTTGAACAATGTCTTTACATACAAAATCCAATATACCAAACATCCTTCCCCAAACAGAATTTTTTTTGTGTATTACATTTCAGAACAATTCAGGATGTTGTGATATTTTTTTTGTTTCAGTCAAACGGATCCGCCCATAAATGTATAGTCATTGTTAGCTGCGTATCGCTGCAGACGTGTGTAACGTGTGTAAGGCTACTCATCAGAGACCAGTGTGTGTTCTTTATTTTAATGAAAAAGCATAATGCCATACTAACAGAAAACATGACATTTTAAAGGAAATAATTTCAACAAGAAGTGATAAATAATATAAAATATCTGAAATAATATTGACCGAATCCTCTTGTCCAGGTCTCTCTCAGGGAGAAATCTCCAACTCTGGTCCCCCACCAGCAGCAGAGGGAACTGTGGAGTCAGCTTTACCCCCATGGAGGAGCTACCCTCACCATCAACACTTTGGCCAGCACTAACAGTGCCACCCCAATCCATCACCTCCTGTGCTGCACCATCTCACTCCATCCACTCTGGCTCTACACCCCAACCCATCACATCTGGCTGGACACCACAGGGCTCCCAAGTCAATCTGCTCCAACAAATCCTGGACATACAGGATTTGTGCCTCAGCCACCCTTCCTCTGGGAACACCATCAGCCTCCATGTCCAGTCCCTTCACATTAATATCACCTACTGCACCACACTTTGATTTCTTATTTTCCCCATTCCCATTACCGGTAATCACAACCCATTCCACCCAGCCATCACAAACCAGCCCTGCCCCAACCTCTCCTACCTTAACCAGCTCTGCCCCAACCTCTCCTACGTTAACCAGCTCTGCCCCAACCTCTCCTACCTTAACCAGCTCTGCCCCAACCTCTCCTACCTTAACCAGCCTTGCCCCAACCTCTCCTACCTTAACCAGCCCTGCCCCAACCTCTCCTACCTTAACCAGCCCTGCCCCAACCTCTCCTACCTTAACCAGCCCTGCCCCAACCTCCTACCTTAACCAGCCCTGCCCCCAACCTCTCCTACCTTAACCAGCCCTGCCCCAACCTCTTCTACCTTAACCAGCCCTGCCCCAACCTCTCCTACCTTAACCAGCCCTGCCCCAACCTCCCCTACCTTAAAAATTCCTGCCTCAACCTCTCCTACCTTAACCAGCTCTGCCCCAACCTCTCCTACCTTAACCGTTCCTGCCCCAACCTCTCCTACCTTAACCAGCTCTGCCCCAACCTCTCCTACCTTAACCAGCTCTGCCCCAACCTCTCCTACCTTAACCGTTTCTGCCCACTCTCTCATCCCTCCAATCTCCGGATCTGTTAAACGGTGAGTTCAGGAGACAGTCCGGCCTTGGCCTACACCCACTGCCAAGAATAAAAAACATCAACAAACATCAATAAACAAATGCAATAAAATACAACAAGTGTTTAACTTGTTTTCTTACAGCCTCTTCACACTTACTACACTATACATATTGCTCACATGTAATTTTGCGTACTTGCCACGGAGAGGAGAGAGTGGAAGGATGATGGGTCCTCCGGAATGTTTCGTTTTCTTCCAGTTCCGCACAACTGTTCTGTTGCTCTTCAACCGATCGCTGCCCGCACCTGCCTGCCTGTCTAGCATCACTACTCTGGGCGGTTCTGACTTAGAATATGTGGACAACTACAAATACCTCGGTGTCTGGTTTCGACTGTAAACTCTCCTTCCAGACTCACATTAAACATCTCCAATCCAAAATTAAATCTAGAATTGGCTTCCTATTTTGCAACAAAGCATCCTTCACTTATGCTGACCATCCTACTGATATGACTTTGGCGATGTCATTTATAAAATAGCCTCCAACACTCTACTCTGCATCTTCTGCACATCTATCACTATAGTGTTTAATTGCTAAATTATAATTATTGTGCCACTATGGCCTTATTGCCTTACCTCCCTTATCTTACTTCATTTTCGCACACTGTATATACACTTTTCTATTGTGTTATTGACTGTATGTTTGTTTATTCCATGTGTAACTCTGTGTTGAACTGCTTTGCTTTATCATGGCCAGGTCGCATTTGTAAATGAGAACTTGTTCTCGACTGGCCTCCCTGGTTAAATAAAGGTGAAATAAAAATAAACAAAGCACGTAGTGAGTCACTCAGCCACGGAGCGGGAGAGGAGGATCGGGCCGCCCGGGAGGAAAGGGGACAGTTGAAGTCAAAGGATGTGGAAAGGGCCTGCTAACTGCTAGCTTGTTTAGCCCCGGTCCGCTAACTGCTACCTTGTTTAGCCCGGTCCTCTAACTGCTACCTTGTTTAGCCCCGGCCTACTAACTGTTAGCTTGTTAGCACAGGCCTGCTAACCGTCTGAATCGCCGCGTTGTTGTGCTAGCTGATTAGCTGTTGTTGTCTCACCTACTGTTTTAGCTACTGTTTTAGCTAGCTCTCCCAATTCAACACCTGTGATTACTGTATGCCTCACTGTATGTCTCTCTCAAATGTCAATATGCCTTGTATACTGTTGTTCAGGTTAGTTATCATTGTTTTAGTTTACAATGGAGCCCCTAGTTCCACTCTTCATACCCCTGATACCTCCTTTGTCCCACCTCACACACATGCGGTGACCTCACCCATTACAACCAGCATGTCCAGGGATACAACCTCTCATCATCACCCAGTGCCTGGGCTTACTTCCGCTGTACCCGCACCCCACCATACCCCTGTCTGCGCATTATGCCCTGAATATATTCTACCATGCCCAGAAATCTGCTCCTTTTATTCTCTGTCCCCAACGCTCTAGGCGACCAGTTTTGATAGCCTTTAGCCGCACCCTCATTCTACTCCTCCTCTGTTCCGCGGGTGATGTGGAGGTAAACCCAGGCCCTGCATGTCCCCAGGCACCCTCATTTTTTGACTTCTGTGATCGAAAAAGCCTTGGTTTCATGCATGTCAACATCAGAAGCCTCCTCCCTAAGTTTGTTTTACTCACTGCTTTAGCACACTCTGCTAACCCTGATGTCCTTGCCGTGTCTGAATCCTGGCTCAGGAAGGCCACCAAAAATTCTGAGATTTCCATACCCAACTATAACATTTTCCGTCAAGATAGAACTGACAAAGGGGGAGGAGTTGCAGTTTACTGCAGAGAGAGCCTGCAAAGTAATGTCATACTTTCCAGGTCCATACCCAAACAGTTCGAACTACTAATTTAGAAAATTACTCTCTCCAGAAATAAGTCTCTCACTGTTGCCGCCTGCTACCGACCCCCCTCAGCTCCCAGCTGTGCCCTGGACACCATTTGTGAATTGATCGCCCCCCATCTAGCTTCAGAGTTTGTTCTATTACCAGCCTGTTCAACCTCTCTTTCATATCATCTTAGATCCCCAAGGATTGGAAAGCTGCCGCAGTCATCCCCCTCTTCAAAGGGGGAGACACCCTGGACCCAAACTGTTACAGACCTATATCCATCCTGCCCTGCCTATCTAAGGTCTTCGAAAGCCAAGTCAACAAACAGGTCACTGACCATCTCGAATCCCACCGTACCTTCTCCGCTGTGCAATCGGGTTTCCGAGCCGGTCACGGGTGCACCTCAGCCACGCTCAAGGTACTAAACGATATCATAACCGCCATCGATAAAAGACAGTACTGTGCAGCCGTCTTCATCGACCTTGCCAAGGCTTTCGACTCTGTCAATCACCATATTCTTATCGGCAGACTCAGTAGCCTCGGTTTTTCGGATGACTGCCTTGCCTGGTTCACCAATTACTTTGCAGACAGAGTTCAGTGTGTCAAATCGGAGGGCATGCTGTCCGGTCCTCTGGCAGTCTCTATGGGGGTGCCACAGGGTTCAATCCTCGGGCCGACTCTTTTCTCTGTATATATCAATGATGTTGCTCTTGCTGCGGGCGATTCCCTGATCCACCTCTACGCAGACGACACCATTCTATATACTTCCGTCCCGTCCTTGGACACTGTGCTATCTAACCTCCAAACGAGCTTCAATGCCATACAACACTCCTTCCGTGGCCTCCAACTGCTCTTAAACGCTAGTAAAACCAAATGCATGCTTTTCAACCGTTCGCTGCCTGCACCCGCACGCCTGACCAGCATCACCACCCTGGATGGTTCCGACCTTGAATATGTGGACATCTATAAGTACCTAGGTGTCTGGCTAGACTGTAAACTCTCCTTCCAGACTCATCTCCAATCGAAAATCAAATCAAGAATTGGCTTTCTATTCCGCAACAAAGCCTCATTCACTCACGCCGCCAAACTTACCCTAGTAAAACTGACTATCCTACCGATCCTCGACTTCGGCGATGTCATCTACAAAATTGCTTCCAACACTCTACTCAGCAAACTGGATGCAGTTTATCACAGTGCCATCCGTTTTGTCACTAAAGCACCTTATACCACCCACCACTGCGACTTGTATGCTCTAGTCGGCTGGCCCTCGCTACATATTCGTCACCAGACCCACTGGCTCCAGGTCATCTACAAGTCCATGCTAGGTAAAGCTCCGCCTTATCTCAGTTCACTGGTCACGATGGCAACACCCATCCGTAGCACGCGCTCCAGCAGGTGTATCTCACTGATCATCCCTAAAGCCAACACCTCATTTGGCCGCCTTTCGTTCCAGTTCTCTGCTGCCTGTGACTGGAACGAATTGCATAAATCGCTGAAGTTGGAGACTTTTATCTCCCTCACCAACTTCAAACATCTGCTATCTGAGCAGTTAACCGATCGCTGCAGCTGTACATAGTCTATCGGTAAATAGCCCACCCATTTTTACCTACCTCATCCCCATACTGTTTTTATTTATTTACTTTTCTGCTCTTTTGCACACCAATATTTCTACCTGTACATGACCATCTGATCATTTATCACTCCAGTGTTATTAATCTGCAAAATTGTAATTATTTGCCTACCTCCTCATGCCTTTTGCACACAATGTATATAGACTCCCCTTTTTTTTCTACTGTGTTATTGACTTGTTAATTGTTTACTCCATGTGTAACTCTGTGTTGTCTGTTCACACTGCTATGCTTTATCTTGGCCAGGTCGCAGTTGTAAATGAGAACTTGTTCTCAACTAGCCTACCTGGTTAAATAAATGTGAAATAAAAATAAAAAAATAAAAAGGGAGGAGACAGAAGGGAGAAGGATTTAGCATTAGGAAGAGGGTAGGATAGAAAAGAGGGTAGGGTCGAAAAGGCAGTCAGTAGACAATGTCATAAAATACAACAAGTGATATCTTGTTTTCTTACTCGGGCCAGGTCAAATGTTCCTCTGCTTTTGCTGGACCCTTCTGCCCTTTTCCCCCCTTATCCCCTGTTCAAATGGGATAGGAGTGAAGGACTGCACCGGTACACACAACACATTACCCGATGACTGAAACTGAATTCTTCTGCTGCTCTGTCGTTCGCTACGTACTTCAGTCTGAGACTGCCGTCATTTCATTTGTTTGTGGTGACGTCAAAATGATGGAGTGTTGAACAAAACATAGTCGTCAGCGATTGGCTGAACTCTAACCGATCAGTATCATACGGTCTAGAAATTGTCAGGTGGTACTCCTAGGTCTGATCCAGACTCATTGCAGAGATCCGTGAGCTTGGCGTAGCGTTTGGTCCGAGCAAGGAGTTTGGGTAGCCAGGCAACACAACACACGCACAATTCATAGAAAAAGTGTTGAGTGAACTAATTAGGGAAACATTTGATTGTTTAATGTTTTGACATGAACTGAGCTTAAGAACATGTTCTGTACCTTTTGCTTTGGTTAATGTTTTGACATGAACTGAGCTTAAGAACATGTTCTGTACCTTTTGCTTTGGTTAATGTTTTGTCTTCTGTAAAAGAAAAGCAATACTGTCAGAATTTCTGTCCAAATGGTTGTATGAACAAACTAGTAACTATATAATGTATAATGGAGACTGGTATTAAAGACACTGGCTCTTGTGACTTAAAATGTGATTTGTTGTAATAAGGTGTAAATCACTATTGCTCTCTGGTGGTATGATTCGGAACTGGTAATTAACCCACATTACCCTCCCGGACGTTAGGTGGCAGTAAACACTTGCTGTTGGTCACCAAACGTTACTAATGAAGACAGAAGAAGACATATGAGGAAGTTTTGCCGCGTTTCTTTGTTTTGGATCTTCATGGTCAGTTTTTTTGACGTTTCCATACTTCAGAAACCGTTTATTTCGCTTACGAATAACGAGCTAAATGCAATTTTGTGATTCTGTTTTGATTGAACGCATTTGAGCTAATTTAGTATACAGCATCTCTGTCGACTAGCTACTGTAGCTAGTTAACAACACAGGAGCCTTGATGTCAGTCGCTAAGGCTTGCTCATATCATGGTGAGTGCAGGCTATCCACAGCCCATTGCACGGCTGGAAAGAGAAAATATTGATTAATTTACATGTTGTATGGGTTATGTACAGTATGCTTAAAATAGAAGGCATACAAATATTTTCAGTGTTCACACTTTTTTTTCCTGGTCTTATGTTTATAATCAGAGATTACCAGAGAATGTCCTCTCAAATCCAACATACCAGTTAATAGCAGCTATTTGTATTACATAGTAGTCATTTCATATTTTTTACTTGGGATGCGTGTCTGGTCTTTTATTTTAGGATGGTGAAAACAAACCCTGCCTGCTGCTCTCCTTTACCTTGCCTAAATCTGAGGGTCCTGATTGTAACAGAGTGAACAGCAGGCTCCAGAGATGGCATCAGTGAAGCAGGAAGACTGCAGTCAAACACTGGGGCTGAATGTCAACATTAAAGATGAAGTAAAGGAGGAAGAGATTGAAACATTTGTCTATCATGGTAAAAGCAGAGCACCGCCTGATTTCACAGTCTGCTAGTAGGGCCATTTGTAGGATCAGTTTTGCCTTTAAGATCATATTGAATAAGATTATATGAACAGCAGGGACCTGCTCTTAAACCAGCTAGCACATGTGGTTCCTTGGAAGTTGTGTGAATGTACGTTTTTGGTTTCCCATTGGTTCTGGGAACAAAGCCAAACGTTTCCTAAAAATGTTCTGAGAATGGAAGTGAACATTCCGCCTGTTCTAGATTGCAGGGACGTTCTGAGAACGGAAGTGAACATTCCGCCTGTTCTAGATTGCAGGGACGTTCTGAGAACGGAAGTGAACATTCCGCCTGTTCTAGATTGCAGGGACGTTCTGAGAACGGAAGTGAACATTCCGCCTGTTCTAGATTGCAGGGACGTTCTGAGAATGGAAGTGAACATTCCGCCTGTTCTAGATTGCAGGGACGTTCTGAGAATGGAAGTGAACATTCCGCCTGTTCTAGATTGCAGGGACGTTCTGAGAATGGAAGTGAACATTCCGCCTGTTCTAGATTGCAGGGAAGTTCTGAGAATGGAAGTGAACATTCCGCCTGTTCTAGATTGCAGGGACGTTCTGAGAACGTTTTACTATGGTTCCCAGAATGTTGTCATGGGATGTTTTATTAACCTATAATTTGCATTCTCCGAATGTTATTTAAAGGTAATTAAATGACGTTCTGAGAAGATATTTCAATCACACTGCTAGCTTAGTTTGGGTTACCTGTTGTGATCTCCAAGCACAGATAGGACATAGGGGTATTAATCATGATGGCACCGCATGAATGTGACTCTAACCTATGATCTTCTCCTCTCTATTCCCGGAATTAGTCCAGTGCTCTGTTCATTTTAGTCTATTCAAACAGACTCCATTTCAAAGTAAATAATCACTCATTAAGATCAGGTGTGGTCAGTTAGTGGGTGCGGCAAACGCACCTGAACACACTTAACAAGATAGGATAGAGTTTTGTTGATGGGAGATTCGGGAAGTGTGTTGAATGAGGTCCAGCGGTCAGAGACGAAAGAAGCGCAGAGCTGAAGGTTTTCTGACACGAGTAGAAAAGAGTTGAGTCTGGGGGGGGGTTGTTGTTTTTTTTTCAGTGTGGTCACTGCTCATGTTCCCAAAATGTTGCTGCCCGGAGGTTATGACATGGAGTTACGTCTGAATGTCACTGGGCTGCAAGTCAAGTCGGGAGAAGAGGACTATTGGGACAGGGACACAAAGGTGGATATCTGAAGAGGAAGGAGAGGAATGGAGGGGGGAGGAAGAGGTCGAAGAGAATAGCAGAGGTTGAATTTGAGGAAGGTGGAGATGGGGTGTCAAAGAGGATTTTGGTGTCAAGTGCAAACAGAGTGAGCCGTACACCAGACTGAGTTCTGTAGGTGAAATGTAAGTGAATGAGGGCGAGTTAAGTGAGGTGTGGTGAAGAGGTTGGAAACAGAGCCTGGCGTCAATGGACATGATAAATACGAGTCTGGACCAGTAGGAGTGACTTTTTGGGGAGAAAGTGCGTCCTTACAGATGGCAGAACCATTTGTGGTTTCAGGGTGGGTGGGAAAGGAGTTAGATGCAGTTGAGTCAGTGAAGACCAGAGGGAGCAGGCGGTCCGCGTCATTCAACTTGGGTCAAGATCTGTTTCTTGCTTTGCTCTTAGGAACGGGGCACCATTGAAAGTAGTGATTTTCTGGGGTAGTGTGGAGGTGGAGCAATCAAAGTTTAAATTCCTGGTGTTTGGTGCGACACAGATCCGGTGGTGAAACAGGAGTCACTGTCAGTCTTTTTGAGTCTCTACCTGACAAAGTTATGTTAGGATATATATCAGTTATCCTGTTAGAGCCTTTTGTGCTGAATCCACTGCCCTGTTTCAGGTGTAACATTTATGGTCATGTCATAGCAGTTTGTAGGAGGGAGATCCCAAATCAAGATGAGGGAATGGGATGGAGGATTGTGTACTTTCGGTGGATAAAGTTGTGTGACAACTGTAGAAGTGCCCTGGTTGCTTGTCATCAGAAGTGTCTGGTGAGAGAGCGGCAGGTTGAGGTGGCTAGAGTCAGAAGTGTCTGGTGAGAGAGCGGCAGGTTGAGGTGGCTAGAGTCAGAAGTGTCTGGTGAGAGTGAAGTGTCTGGTGAGAGAGCGGCAGGTTGAGGTGGCTGGCAGAAGTGTCTGGTGAGAGTCAGGTTGAGGTGGCTAGTGTCTGAGGTGGCTAGAGTCAGAAGTGTCTGGTGAGAGAGCGGCAGGTTGAGGTGGCTAGAGTCAGAAGTGCAGAAGGTGTTGTATACTGAGGCAGTGAAGAAAGTAGAGGAGGATGGGTCAAGGATCCTAAGAGGATCCCTGTGAGTAGTAGATCTGTGCCAGCACAGAGGGATTGGCCAATGAGTGATATATGCTTCAGAAAGGTTGGTTTCCTAGCGTTCATAGCAATGGTTATCATCTGTGCCACAGAAATGGAATGTAAATCACAGAAAATAATGTTGTAGTGGCAGCTGTGTAGAAGTATTTGGCTATATGAGATTTGACTTCAGAAGAGTTCCAGGGTGTGTTGAGTGGTGGTGTCCCGTCCTCCCAGGTCGTTGTCATGGTGCAGGAGCAGATGGGGTCGAAGTAGTGGAATGGGCTAGTGTGTTTTGAATGAGTGTGTGGTTAGTTGGCATGGTGCAGGAGCAGATGGGGTCGAAGTAGTAGAATGGGCTAGTGTGTTTTGAATGAGTGTGTGGTTAGTTGGCAGGATGTTTTTTAGTGTTTCTTTTATATATTCATTTTTCCCCCATTATGTATCACAAAGTATAATGGATTTATATTATAGCCCAGTTGGGGGCGGTAATACAACATTGGATGCCATCTGCCGTTAAACTCAGAAGTAGTTTAGAAATGTTTGTTTTTAAATAGCCTTAGAATGTTCTTTGACTGTTACTAATGTTTTCTTGTGGTTTTTATGGAAAGTTTTCTTAATGTTCTGAGAGCATGAATGTAAACAAAACCATGAGGAAACCTGCTAAAGTATTTAAATTCTCACAGAAGAATGTAGTCTCTTAACGTTCTCTGAACAATTTGAGAATATTACTTTAAATCAGGTCTGTTAAACTCATTTCTCGGAGGACCTAGTGTCTGCTGTTTTTTTTTTTTTCCTTTCAATTAAGACTTAGACAACTAGGGGAGGAGAGTTCCTTACTAATTACTGACCTTAATTCGTTAATCGAGTACAAGGCAGGTACCTGGCCCTCTGTGGAATGAATTTGACACATGCTTTAAATACAACCATGAGGAGAACTGTAGGAAATGTTATGCTGAAGTACTGAAATTCCCAAGAAACAAATGGTTCTCAGAATGTTTTGTGCTATATGGGTATCCTGCAGTATTCCCAGAACATGGTGGGAAGGTTGTATGAAAAACCACTCGCCAGGCTCTAAGAAACATGGTTCTCAGAACATTATACGCTAGCTGGGAAATCAGCACACCTAGTTTTAAGGTAAATTGATTAGGCTAATTCTCCTGTTTTCAATGTTTTTTTAATCCTATAGCAATACGCTTTTGGAAACCTTTTAATGTAACTGTCATTTTAAATAACCTTTAAAATACAAAATATACATACTATGCACAGTTTAGTGAAATTGTATCCGGCTGTTTTCACCCTTCACTACGACGTTCTCTCACCTTGTGCTGACATTTCCATTGGACCATTCCACATATCTGGATACATCGCACATATCTCTCTAAATAAAGCCAGGTGCAGCTTTCCTAGACTGTGTACTGTAAGTATATATTTTGTCATTTGAGAAAAATTGTCTTGCTTATGTTAAGTTCCAAATGTTTCCAAAACCTTACATCGCAACTGAGGTGTATTTGCGTTTAGACAGAGCATTTGGGCAACGCAGGGCACCATCAGAGAATCGGGCCATTTTCCCCACTGGGCCAAATGGGACGTGGAACGGCTCCGCTGTAATGTAATTGGAGTCATGAAAAGGGGAACCTACTCACCTGATTTGCCATCAACATGTTATATTTGTCTTCAACTTAGGGCCGGCTGGAGAGTTCAAAGAAAACAGGGAAGAACACCAAGTCTTACTACTCAAAGGTCTGTGTTTTCTTTCTTCTCACACATAGAACATATTTAAACCACAGTTCAGAATCTGGACAGAATTCAAACCAACGTAGATAACCGACATCACTCAGCAGTTTCCTTTTAGAATGTTTCCTCCTGCCTGCCTCGCTTCAGGGGGCAGAACAACACCCAATGACAAACAATACCTTGATTCTAACTATGTTATGAAAAAGAACACATGATTTTATGACGCATGCACACCCGTCAGGCTAATGGCATTAACCTGCATGCTGGACTCAGTCCAAGAGATACACTGAGTGTACGAAACAAAATATTGCGTTTTGCCCTGAGAACAGCTTTAATTCATCGGGGCGTGGACTCAACAAGGTGTCAACTGTTGAGTGTGAAAATCCCAGCACAAAAAAAAACACATAATTGAGTAGTAGTGTCCAACCTTATGTTGTGTTATGTAGGTCCATGATAAATTGAAATGCACTTGTTAGATTCCACAGGAATCATTGGATGAAAATGTTTTTTTAACCTTTATCTAGGCAAGTCAGTCAAGAACCAACTCTTATTTACAACGACGGCCTAACCCTAACCCGGCCAATTGTGCGGATACAGCCTGGATTCGAACCAGGGTCTGTAGTGACACCTCTAGCAATGTGGTTTTGTGCCTTAGACCTCTGCGCCACTCGGGTGCCCAAAAGTCTCCAGTGAAATGTTGTCTGAAATGTATCAGACAATTAACTCTGAAACAGAACCAACCTCTCAAATGGACCAACCAGTTGAAATGTCTATTCAACATGTTGCAGCAGGATTATTTCTGAGAAAGTTACTGTGAAAAATCCAGACTAAATTGAAGCTAGACTATCATTCTGGAGAGGGTTTACTGGCTCATTCTGCTGTAGACTTTCATTGCAAGAGATGCCTGTTATGACTGAGCAGTATTGTAAATCATATTGTGCACTATATTAGGTGCATGAACTTGAGTTATTAATTAGCATTCAGGACCCAAACTATCGGATTATTATGGCCAGAGGCTTTTTGCCTTTTGGTAGGCCGTCATTGTAAATAAGAATTTGTTCTTAACTGACTTGCCTAATTGAATAAATGTTAAATAAATATAGCACACCCTGTTGGGCCTCATGGTTTAAATACCACACAGTTGCAACTGTTTCTTAATGTGACCAACAATGGAGAACACTAGTAAGTTCATAAAGTTTAGCCTGTTTCCTAGGAATTAATCATAAACTTCAATCTGATGCTGATTTTATATCAATTTGACATGTAGACAAAGGAAAAAGAAAACCGAAAGGAATGGAGAAGGAAACTGAAAAAAAGAGGCACCGATTCACCCCTGGAGATGAGGATCTTATTATTTCAGGGGTACTTGGGCACTGGGAGGACCTCTTCGGCGCCCAGGCCCACATTCGCCCCCGGGGGTCAAAGACTGCAACCTGGAACACCATCGCTGGGACCTTGACCTCGGCTGTGGCGAGATGTGGTGACGATGTCCGGAAGAAATACAATCTCATAAGGAGCCAAATCAAGCAAAAGGTTTCTTCTATCCGGACATGGTCCACCCAGACTGGTGGGGGGCCCAACACCGTGCCGGCGCTGACCGACCTGGAGCAGCAACTTTTCTCCCGAATGGCAGAGACCGAAGCTGGTGTAGGGCCTGTTGATTTGGGATTTGGTGAGTGCTAATATTGTAATTATAATTACATCATACTAATATATTATACATTAGGCCTATATACAGTATATTTCATAGTGAAATATACCTCACATTATACAATATTTAATTATGTATTGTTTGGTTTAAATTGGACTTTAAAAAAAAAGTAATCTAAAAAAAAATAATTGAAGTTGCTGCTTGACATTTGCCTTAACCAGGCCTTCTTGTAGATTGGCCCTATCATATGTGCTACAAAGCAAGTGTATATCCAGATCAATTACATTCATTATTAAGAAATGTATATTTCAAAAACCCTGCTTCTGATTGGGGTTTAATGTTGATTTGCTCTACATAGATTGACAGAATGTAGGCCTACTGCACGAGATCCATCAAAGTTCCAAAGAGGGAACTCTGCTAATTTAAGTCTGCGACCCATTTAATACATAGAAACTGGCATAATTAGACAATGTAATTAATGGTATTATTACACATACAGCAATTCACCAGCAGAGGGCGGTAATTTGTATTTCATTTTCACAAAATTTTAGTCATTTAGAAAAATGCTCTTATCCAGAGAGGCTCACAGGAGCAATTAGTGTCAAGTACCTTACTCAAGGGCACATCAACTGATTTTTCACCAATTCAGCTCAGGTATTCAAAACGGCAACCTTTCGGTTACTGCCCCAAAGCTCTTAACCGCTAGCTTACCTGCTGACCACGCTCATAAATGCTTTTAAAGTCACCATTGGCCTCATGGTGAAATCCCTGATCAGTTTCCTTCCTCTCCGGCAACTGAGTTAGGAAGGACGCCTGTATCTTTGTAGTGACTGGTTGTATTGATACACCGTCCAAAGTGTAATTAATAACCTCACTATTTTATCCCTTTAGATGTGTTTGTGTGGTCTCATGAGTCGCCTATATGAGGCAAAGCAAAGTTTACATTTCACTGAGCCACAACCTTTATTACATTCCATAAAGACAGTATTAAATGAGTACCTGATGAATGGAAAGGACAGAACACACTCCAGGAATAATTTAAGTGTATTCTTTTTTTGAATTAAAAAACATAATGTCACAATGGTTTACCAACGGAAAACATGACAATTTAAAATAAATAATTTCAACAAGAAGTGATAAATAATATAAAATATCTTAAATAATATTGACCGAATCGTCTTGTCCAGGTCTCTCTCAGGGAGAAATCTCCAGCTCTGGTCCCCCACCAGCAGCAGAGGGAACTGTGGAGGCAGCTTTACCCTCTGTCACCATGGAGGAGCTACCCTCCACCTCACCATCAACACCTTGGCCAGCACCAACAGTGCCACCCCAACCCATCACCTCCCGTCCTGCACCAGCTCACTCAATCCACTCTCAATCAATGAATCAAATTTATTTTATAAAGCCCTTTTTACATCAGCAGTTGTCACAAAGTGCTTTACAGATACCCAGCCTGAAACCCCAAATAGCAAGCAATGCAGATGCACTCTCTGGCACCGCACCCCAACCCATCACCTCCTGTCCTGCACCAGCTCATTCCATCCACTCTGGCTTTGCTCCCCAACCCATCACCTCCTGTCCTGCACCAGCTCATTCCATCCACTCTGGCTTTGCTCCCCAACCCATTACCTCCTGTCCTGCACCAGCTCATTCCATCCACTCTGGCTTTGCTCCCCAACCCATCACCTCCTGTCCTGCACCAGCTCATTCCATCCACTCTGGCTTTGCTCCCCAACCCATCACCTCCTGTCCTGCACCAGCTCACTCCATCCACTCTGACTCTACACCCCAACCCATCACGTCTGGCTGGACACCACAAGGCCCCCAAGCCAATCTGCTCCAACAAATCCTGGAGACACAAACGCAACAAATCCATGTTACACAGACCGCCCAGCACATCCACCAAGCTCTTTATGATTTATTAGAAAAAGCACATGAAACACAGAAGGCACACCTGGATGTGGAGAAGAACCGGCTCCAGCTGGATAGAGAGCGCTTGAGGGTGGAGACAGAGCGCCTGCAGGTGGAGAGGGAGCGCCTCAAGATGGAGAAGGATCGCCTGGGGGAAGGGGAGGCGCTTCGGCAGCTCTCTGTCTCTGGGTCAGTCGCCCTAGAACACCAGACGCCTGTGAGTTCAAGAACTGTCAGTGCCTCCCCCACCCTTCCTCTGGGAACACCATCAGCCTCCATGTCCAGTCCCCTCACATTAATATCACCTACTGCACCACACTTTGATTTCTTATTTTCCCCATTCCCATTACCGGTAATCACAACCCATTCCACCCAGCCATCACAAACCAGCCCTGCCTCAACCTCCCCTGACTTAACCAGCCCTGCCCCAACCTCCCCTACCTTAAAAATTCCTGCCTCAACCTCTCCTACCTTAACCAGCCCTGCCCCAACCTCTCCTACCTTAACCGTTTCTGCCCACTCTCTCATCCCTCCAATCTCCGGATCTGTTAAACGGCGAGTTCAGGAGACAGTCCGGCCTTGGCCTGGACCCACTGCCAAGAATACAAAACACCAATAAACAAATGTAATAAAATACAAGTTTCTTTTCTTACAGCCTCTTCACACTTTCTACACAGTACTCACATGTAATCGTGCGTACTTGCTACGTAGAGAGAGTGGAAGGATGATAGGTCCTCCGGAAGTTTAGTTTTCTTCCAGTTCTGTGTAACTGTTCTGTTAGCAACCCTGTTCTGTTAGCAACCCTGTTCTGTTAGCAACCCTGTTCTGTTAGCAACCCTGTTCTGTTAGCAACCCTGTTCTGTTAGCAACCCTGTTCTGTTAGCACGTAGTGAGTCACTCAGTCATGGAGAGGAGGATCGGGCTGCCCGGGAGGAAAGGGGACAGTTGGTGTCAAAGGATGGGAGGAGAGTCGGGTTGAAAAGGCAGTCAAGAGACAGAAGGGAGTATTTCACAGAAGGAAGTGGATGGGATGGAAGAGTAGTGGGAGAGAGCGAAGATTGCATCGGTGGTCTCATTTTGTGAGCTTGAGTGGCCTAAACACTTCGCGCCTGAGCCCGAACAGTCAGAGCGGGTCTCACTGACTTTGAATGTGAAATTGCGCCAGCTCATCCAACCAGAAAAGCGGGCATCTTGGTAGGGAGTCTGGCCGTTGCCCACTGGTCAGCCAAATACTCAATATAAATGATTGACAACAGAACAATTGTGCAATTTTTTAAACATGCTCATGGGCAGCCGGCCATGTCATTTATTTTGTTCACACAATGCATTCGGAAAGTATTCAGATCCCTTGACTCTTCCCACATTGTTACGTTACAGCCTTCTAAAATTGATTAAATATTGTTTTCCCCCTCAATCTACACACAATACCCTATAATGACAAAGCGAAAACAGGTTGTTTCTAATATATAATAAATTAATCATCTGTAGTACCTTAGTATTCAGACCCTTTGCATCATGTTTCCATCCATTTTTAGAAACATCAAGGATGAAGTCCACCTGTGGTAAATTCAATTGATTGGACATGATTTGGGAAGGCGCACACCGGTCTATACAAGGTCCCACAGTAGATGTCAGAGCAAAAACTAAGACATGCGGTCGAAGGAATTGTCCGTAGAGCTCTGAGACAGGATTGTGTTGAGGAACAGATCTGGGGAAGGGTACCAACACATTTATGCAGCATTGAAGATCCCCAAGAACACTGCCTCCATCATTCTTAAATGGGAGACGTTTGCAACCACCAAGACTCTTCCTAGAGCTGGCCGCCTGCCCAAACTGAGCAATCTGGGTAGCAGGGCCTTGGTCAGGGAGGTGACGAGAAACTACATTCTCTGGTCTGATGAAACCAAGATTGAACTCTAACTTTAATGCCAAGCATCACGTCTGGAGGAAACCTGGAACCATCCCTACGGTGAAGCATGGTGGTGGCAGCATCATGTCTGGAGGAAACCTGGCACCATCCCTACGGTGAAGCATGGTGGTGGCAGCATCATGTCTGGAGGAAACCTGGCACCATCCCTACGGTGAAGTGCAGTGGTGGCAGCATCATGTCTGGAGGAAACCTGGCACCATCCCTACGGTGAAGTGCAGTGGTGGCAGCATCATGTCTGGAGGAAACCTGGCACCATCCCTACGGTGAAGCATGGTGGTGGCAGCATCATGTCTGGAGGAAACCTGGCACCATCCCTACGGTGAAGTGCAGTGGTGGCAGCATCATGCTGTGGGATGTTTTTCAGAGGCAGGGACTGGCACCATCCCTTGAAAACCTGCACCAGATTGCAGGTGGCAGGTTCACCTTCTAAGAGGACAACAACCCTAAGCACACAGCCAAGACAACGCAGGAGTGTCTTCGGGAGAGGTATCTGAATGTCCTTGAGTAGTCCAGACATGAACCCGATCAAACATCTCTGGAGAGACCTGAAAATAGCTGTGCAGCGACACCCCACACCCAACCTGACAGAGCTTGAGACGATCTGCAGAGAAGAATGGGAGAAACTCCCCAAATACACATGTGCCAAGTTTATAGCGTCATACAGAAGAAAACCCAAGGCTGTAATCGCTGCCGAAGGTGTTTCAACAAAGTACCGAATAAAGGGTATGAATACTTATTTAAAATGTAATATTTCCGTTTTTTATTTTCATACATTTGCAAACATTTCTACAAATCTGTTTTTACTTTGTCATTATAGGGTATTGTGTGTAGATTGATAAGGGAAACAATTTAATCAATTTTAGAATAAGGTTGTAACGTAACAAAATGTGGAGAAAGTCGAGTCTGAATACTTTCCGAAAGCACTTTATCGGTTTGGGCTTCTTGTGGTCAATTTGCAGTCGTTCCGGCCCCCTGACCATCTGCTCAATAAATAAATTGTCCCGTGTCCGCATCTAGTTGAGGATCCATGATGTATGCCTTTGCATCCTGTAATTTAAAACACACACACACACACATACTTTTGATATTTCTGTTCTATGGAAGGGTGATGCAAAACAGCTCCATGCATTTCTTAACTCTTGTTCTGATCACCGTGGCCTCCAACTGCTCTTAAATGCAAGTAAAACTAAATGCATGCTCTTCAACTGATCGCAGCTCGCACTTGCCCGCATCACTATTCTGGACGGTTCGGACTTAGAATATGTGGACAACTACAAATACCTAGGTGTCTGGTTAGACTGTAAACTCTCCTTCCAGACTCATATTAAGCATCTCCAATCCAAAATTAAATCAAGAATCGGCTTCCTGTTTCGCAACAAAGCATCCTTCCCCCATGCTGCCAAACATACCCTCGTAAAACTGACTATCCTTGTCTTTGACGATGTAATTTACAAAATAGCCTCCAACACTCTACTCAGCAAATTGGATGCATTCTGTCACAGTGCCATCCGTTTTGTTACCAAATCACCTTATACCACCCACCACTGCGACCTGTATGCTCTAGTCGGCTGGCCCTCGCTACATATTCGCCGCCAGACCCACTGGCTCCAGGTCATCTATACGTCTATGCTAGGTAAAGCTCCGCCTTATCTCAGTTCACTGGTCACGATAACAACATCCACCCGTAGCACACGTTCCAGCAGGTATATCTCACTGATCATCCCCAAAGCCAACACCTCATTTGGCCGCATATCCTTCCAGTTCTCTGCTGCCAGTGACTGGAACGAATTGCAAAAATCGCTGAAGTTGGAGACTTATTTCCCTCACCATCTTTATAAACACCAACTATCTGAGCAGCTAACCTGCAGCTGTACATAGTCCATCTGTAAATAGCCCACCCACCCAATCTACCTACCTCATCCCCATACTGTTTATATTTTATTTGCTTTTCTGCTCTTTTTCACACCAGTATCTCTACTTGCACATCATCATCTGCTCAT
>NC_056436.1:8852580-8902580 GCF_018296145.1 Oncorhynchus tshawytscha | reverse complement strand
TTTCCTGCCTCATGATGCCATCTATTTTGTGAAGTGCACCAGTCCTTCCTGCAGCAAAGCACCCCCACAACATGATGCTGCCACCCCCATGCTTCACGGTTGGGATGGTGTTCTTCAGCTTGCAAGCCTCCCGCTTTGGTGGTCATGGTGGTCATTATGGCCAAACAGTTCTATTTTTGTTTCATCAGACCAGGTCATTTCTCCAAAAAGTATGATCTTTGTCCCCATGTGCAGTTGCAAACCGTAGTCTGGCTTTTTTATGGCGGTTCTGGAGCAGTGGCTTCTTCCTTGCTGAGCGGCCTTTCAGGGTATATCGATATAGGACTCGTTTTACTGTGGATATAGATACTTTCATACCTCTTTCCTCCAGCATCTTCACAAGGTCCTTTGCTGTTGTTCTTGGATTGATTTGCACTTTTTGCACCAAAGTACCTTCATCTCTAGGCAACAGAACACGTCTCCTTCCTGAGCGGCATGACGGCTGTGTGGTCACATGGTGTTTATGTGTGTGTGTTCATGTGCGTGTGTGTATTCATGTGTTTGTGTGTTCATGTACTGTGTGTGTGTGTGTGTGTGTGTGTGTGTGTGTGTGTGTGTGTGTGTGTGTGTGTGTGTGTGTGTGTGTGTGTGTGTGTGTGTGTGTGTGTGTGTGTGTGTGTGTGTGTGTGTGTGTGTGTGTGTTGCATCTGTGTGTACGCTCTCCAAGTGCCACTGTGGGCATTCCTACTGGGATTGGATGCCCGTCTCCTGGAGGAGGGCAATCTTAACGTAACTGATTCACACCTCAATACAGGGGGGTTCATTCAGTATCAGGATATTGTTGACACGGTGTAGTACAGAGTAGTACATCTCTGTTACTGTGTATCACCCCAGGGTATAGATGTGTGTGGAGGAGCTAACCAAACCATATGCTGTTCACAAGCAATATACAGTATATTTCACCATTGGCCAATCGTTGTAGAGATTGTATTAAGTGTGTCAGGGTGTATTGACACATTTGTTTGAAATGTAAATGCTATAACACTATAATACTATAATGATATAATGTTATAACACTATAACGCAATAATGCTATAAAGCTATAATGCTATAATACTATAACGCTATAATGCTATAACGCTATAGTGTTATAATGCTATAATGCTATAACGCTCTAATTCTATAACACCATAATTCTATAACACCATAATTCTATAACACTATAATGCTATAACACTATAGTGCTAAAACACTATAATGCTATAACATTATAGTGCTATAACGCTATAATTCTATAACACTATAATTCTATAACGCTATAACGCTATAATGCTATAATTCTATAATGCTATAATGCTATAACGCTATAATGCTATAACGCTATAATTCTATAACACTATAACGCTATAACGCTATAACGCTATAATGCTATAATTCAATAATGCTATAATGCTATAACACTATAATGCTATAACGCTATAATGCTATAATGCTATAATGCTATAATTCTATAATGCTATAATGCTATAACGCTATAATGCTATAACGCTATAATGCTATAATGCTATAATTCTATAATGCTATAATGCTATAACGCTATAATGCTATAACGCTATAATGCTATAATGCTATAGTGCTATAATTCTATAACTTTTCGAACAATAGCATAATGCTATAACGCTATAATGTTATAACGATATAGTGCTATAATGCTATAATTCCATAACCCTCCTAATAATAGCATAGTGTTATAACGCTATAATGCAATAATGCTATAACGCTATAATGGTATAATTCTAACTGTGTGGTGGTTTGGTTCACCAGCCATATGACTCTTCAGTCTAACTGGGTGGTGGATTGGTTTACCAGACATATGACTCTTCAGTCTAACTGGGTGGTGGATTGGTTTACCAGACATATGACTCTTCAGTCTAACTGGGTGGTGGATTGGTTTACCAGACATATGACTCTTCAGTCTAACTGGGTGGTGGATTGGTTTACCAGACATATGACTCTTCAGTCTAACTGGGTGGAGGATTGGTTCACCCGCAATATGACTCTTCAGTCTAACTGGGTGGATAGGTTTACCAGACATATGACTCTTCAGTCTAACTGGGTGGGGAATTGGTTCACCAGCCATATGACTCTTCAGTCTAACTAGGTGGTGTCACACTCTGATCTGTTTCACCTGTCTTTGTGCTTGTCTCCACTCCCCTCCAGGTGTCACCCACCTTCCCCATTATCCCCTGTGTATTTATACCTGTGTTCTCTGTTTGACTGTTGTCAGTTCATCTTGTTTGTCAAGCTTACCAGCATTTGTCCTGTCAGCTCCTGTCTTTTCCCAATCTCTCTTTTTCTCGCCCTCCTGGTTTTTGACCCTTGCCTGTCCTGACCCAGAACCCACCCGCCTGATCACTCTGCCTGACCCTGAACCCACCCACCTGATCACTCTGCCTGACCCTGAACCCACCCACCTGATCACTCTGCCTGACCCTGAACCCACCCGCCTGATCACTCTGCCTGACCCTGAACCCACCCGCCTGATCACTCTGCCTGACCCTGAACCCACCCACCTGATCACTCTGCCTGACCCTGAACCCACCAACCTGATCACTCTGCCTGACCCTGAACCCACCCGCCTGATCACTCTGCCTGACCCTGAACCCACCCGCCTGATCACTCTGCCTGACCCTGAACCCACCCACCTGATCACTCTGCCTGACCCTGAACCCACCCACCTGATCACTCTGCCTGACCCTGAACCCACCCGCCTGATCACTCTGCCTGACCCTGAACCCACCCGCCTGATCACTCTGCCTGACCCTGAACCCACCCACCTGATCACTCTGCCTGACCCTGAACCCACCAACCTGATCACTCTGCCTGACCCTGAACCCACCCGCCTGGTCACTCTGCCTGACCCTGAACCCACCCGCCTGATCACTCTGCCTGACCCTGAGCCCGCCTGCCTGATCACTCTGCCTGACCCTGAGCCCGCCTGCCTGATCACTCTACCTGACCCTGAGCCCACCCGCCTGATCACTCTGCCTGACCCTGAACCCACCCGCCTGATCACTCTGCCTGACCCTGAACCCACCCGCCTGATCACTCTGCCTGACCCTGAGCCTGCCCCCTGATCACTCTGCCTGACCCTGAACTCACCCGCCTGATCACTCTGCCTGACCCTGAGCCTGCCTGCCGTCCTGTACCTTTGTCTCTGTTGCTATATTAAACATTGTTACTTCAACACGGATTGCATCTGGGTCTTATCATGATAGGTGGAGGGTTGGTTCACCAGCCATACGACACTTCAGTCTAACTGGGTGGAGGTTTATACACAGTGGCAGCAGAAGACTGAGATTCCTGGTCTGTAAACGGTGGGCCTCTGCATTCTCCGATACCCTCCTCTTGAACCAGGTCCTGCATGTACTGGGTCATGTTCTGTTAAGTATTTAACTTAGAATGGCTCTATGGAGGATGTTAGGTAACTCTCAGATAGACTAGATCAGCACCTCAGCCAAGGATCAAAGAACTCATTCTAATTCACACATTACATGCTCACTCCTGGTCAGGTCGTTATTGTAAAAGAGAAATGTGTTCGCAATGACTTAGCTGGTTAAATAAGGTCAAACACAAACACATGCTAATGAGCCACAACTGACAGATATTAAGTAGGTTTTATATTGGCTCATATTCATCGGGCCATGGGTCACATGTCTAATAAACACAACATCAATATGAAATACAACCTTAACATTTACAATACATTCACTGCTTGATCAAAACCCTTAGGATGACTGGAGTTTGTAGTGCACTATGTAGGGAATAGAGTGGAATGTGTGATAAAACCCTTAGGATGACTGGAGTTTGTAGTGCACTATGTAGGGAATAGAGTGGAATGTGTGATAAAACCCTTAGGATGACTGGAGTTTGTAGTGCACTATGTAGGGAATAGAGTGGAATGTGTGATAAAACCCTTAGGATGACTGGAGTTTGTAGTGCACTATGTAGGGAATAGAGTGGAATGTGTGATAAAACCCTTAGGATGACTGGAGTTTGTAGTGCACAATGTAGGGAATAGAATAGTGGAATGTGTGATAAAACCCTTAGGATGACTGGAGTTTGTAGTGCACTATGTAGGGAATAGAGTGGAATGTGTGATAAAACCCTTAGGATGACTGGAGTTTGTAGTGCACTATGTAGGGAATAGAGTGGAATGTGTGATAAAACCCTTAGGATGACTGGAGTTTGTAGTGCACTATGTAGGGAATAGAGTGGAATGTGTGATAAAACCCTTAGGATGACTGGAGTTTGTAGTGCACTATGTAGGGAATAGAGTGGAATGTGTGATAAAACCCTTAGGATGACTGGAGTTTGTAGTGCACTATGTAGGGAATAGAGTGGAATGTGTGATAAAACCCTTAGGATGACTGGAGTTTGTAGTGCACTATGTAGGGAATAGAGTGGAATGTGTGATAAAACCCTTAGGATAACTGGAGTTTGTAGTGCACTATGTAGGGAATAGAGTGGAATGTGTGATAAAACCCTTAGGATGACTGGAGTTTGTAGTGCACTATGTAGGGAATAGAGTGGAATGAATGTGCGATAAAACCCTTAAGATGACAGGAGTTTGTAGTGCACTATGTAGGGAATAGAGTGGAATGTGTGATAAAACCCTTAGAATGACGGGAGTTTGTAGTGCACTATGTAGGGAATAGAGTGGAATGTGTGATAAAACCCTTAGAATGATGGGAGTTTGTAGTGCACTATGTAGGGAATAGAGTGGGATGTGGGATACAGCCCTGGACTGTGTTAGTGATCGATGTTTCAGTATGTTATTCAGCAAAACCCTGTGAAATCACCATGGAGAAATACCTCCCAGTACCTAATGTTACTTGTAAAATCATGACAATACACCATGGATTTTTTTTATTAAGTGTCTGTGATCAATAAATAAATGTTTTGTTGGAGCATCCTAGTCATCAATGGAATATATACGGCAATGAATGGAATATGCGTTTCCCGATTCGGATGGAGTAACGAAAACCAGGCTTGAAAAGATATGAGACGTTTAGCTTTGGGTCAGGTATTCAGTTCAGGTGAAATGACAAGGCATTCTAAATATTTATCTAGAAGTCTTTCATTCAACTCCATCACATGCATGGATTAGTCTACTCCAGTACCTGTATGTCTGGCTCAACCAGAGTAAACAATACGCTGATGAAATATGACTGAGTCCATCAGGATATATGAGGTGCATTTAGATCAGACGGATAACCTGTGTGTACCTCTGAGTGAAGGTAATTTAGATCAGATGGATAACCTGTGTGTACCTCTGAGTGAAGGTCAATCAGATCAGACGGATAACCTGTGTGTACCTCTGAGTGAAGGTCATTTAGATCAGATGGATGAACTGTGTGTACCTCTGAGTGAAGGTCATTTAGATCAGATGGATAACCTGTGTGTACCTCTGAGTGAAGGTCATTTAGATTAGATGGCTGCCCAGGATCGCCGGGAAACAGGCAAATGTTTTTTTTTGTGTACGTAGATAGGTAACCCGCAAACACTGAAACACAGACTATTTCTCACTGCAATGTGTCTGCTCAGCCATGTCACATCTCTAGTAGAAATAAGCTGACACACTACGACTCTCTATCGGCGAAAAACACAATTATTCACACACACACACACACACACACTCACACACACTGTCCTCCTCTCCCGTCCTTCTCTCCTGTCCTCCATTACTGTCCTACCCCCCTGTCCTCCTCTTCTGTCCTCCTTTCCTGTCCTACTCCCCTGTCCTCCTCTTCTGTCCTCCTTTCCTGTCCTACTCACCTGTCCTAATTACCTGTCCTCCTCTTCTGTCCTCCTTTCCTGTCGTACTCCTCTGTCAGATCTGTCAAACCTGGGCCGTCTCTATCCAGTGGCGACTGACTCACACCCAAGATCTCCTAGATAAACCTGGGCCGTCTCTATCCAGTGGCGACTGACTCACACCCAAGATCTCCTAGATAAACCTGGGCCGTCTCTATCCAGTGGCGACTGACTCACACACAAGATCTCCTAGATAAACCTGGGCCGTCTCTATCCAGTGGAGACTGACTCACACCCAAGATCTCCTAGATAAACCTGGGCCGTCTCTATCCAGTGGCGACTGACTCACACCCAAGATCTCTAGATAAACCTTTCTATCCAGTGTTGACTCACACCCAAGATCTCCTAGATAAACCTGGGCCGTCTCTAGTGGCGATCTCACACCCAAGATCTCCTAGATAAACCTGGGCCGTCTCTATCCAGTGGCGACTGACTCACACCCAAGATCTCCTAGATAAACCTGGGCCGTCTCTATCCAGTGGCGACTGACTCACACCCAAGATCTCCTAGATAAACCTGGGCCGTCTCTATCCAGTGGCGACTGACTCACACCCAAGATCTCCTAGATAAACCTGGGCCGTCTCTATCCAGTGGCGACTGACTCACACCCAAGATCTCCTAGATAAACCTGGGCCGTCTCTATCCAGTGGCGACTGACTCACACCCAAGATCTCCTAGATAAACCTGGGCCGTCTCTATCCAGTGGCGACTGACTCACACCCAAGATCTCCTAGATAAACCTGGGCCGTCTCTATCCAGTGGCGACTGACTCACACCCAAGATCTCCTAGATAAACCTGGGCCGTCTCTATCCAGTGGCGACTGACTCACACCCAAGATCTCCTAGATAAACCTGGGCCGTCTCTATCCAGTGGCGACTGACTCACACCCAAGATCTCCTAGATAAACCTGGGCCGTCTCTATCCAGTGGCGAATGACTCACATCGCAGGTAAATGAATATAGAGAAAAGAAGAAAACAAACCCAAACTACCAGCCCCATATCAATACACTGTGAACCACAGACTAAAAACAACTCAAAGACTGGGTCATAGGAAGAAGGAGATGACCAGATAGATAAAGTGAGTTCATATAAGAATGAGATAAAAAGAGGGAGATGAACAGATAGAGGGAGAGAATAGAGTGTGAGGGAGAGAAGAGAGTGTGAGGGAGAGAAGAGAGAAAGAGGGAGAGAAGAGAGTGTGAGGAAGAGAGGGAGAGGGAGGGAGAGAAGAGAGTGTGAGGGAGAGAAGAGAGAAAGAGGGAGAGAAGAGAGTGTGAGGAAGAGAGGGAGAGGGAGGGAGAGAAGAGAGAAAGAGGGAGAGAAGAGAGAAAGAGGGAGAGAAGAGAGTGAGGAAGAGAGGGAGAGGGAGGGAGAGAAGAGAGTGGGGAGAGAAGAGAGAAAGAGGAGAGAAGAGAGAGGAAGAGAGGGAGAGGGAGGAAGAGAAGAGAGAGGGAGAGAAGAGAGAAAGAGTGAGAGAAGAGAGTGTGAGGAAGAGAGGGAGAGAGAGGGAGGGAGAGAAGAGAGAGAGGGAGAGGAGAGGGAGGGAAAGAGAGAGAGGGAGAGGAGAGGGAGAGAGAAAGAGGAGAGAAGAGAGTGTGAGGAAGAGAGGGAGAGAGAGGGAGAGAAGAGAGGTGGGAGAGAAGAGAGAAAGAGGAGAGAAGAGAGGGTGAGGAAGAGAGGGAGAGGGAGGGAGAGAAGAGAGTGTGAGGGAGAGAGAGAGAGAGTGAGAGAAGAGAGTGTGGGAAGAGAGGGAGGGAGAGAAGAGAGAGAGGGAGAGGAGAGGGAGGGAAAGAGAGAGAGGGAGAGAGAGAAGAGGAGAGGAGAGAGAGGAAGAGAAGAGAGAGGGAGGGAGGGAGGGAGGGAGGGAGGGAGGGAGGGAGGGAGGGAGGGAGGGAGGGAGGGAGGGAGGGAGGGAGGGAGGGAGGGAGGGAGGGAGGGAGGGAGATAGGAGAGAGAGGGAGGGAGAGAAGAGCAAGAGAAGAAAGAGAGAGAGAGAGATAAGAGAGAGAGAGGAGAGAGGGAGAGAAGAGAGGGAGGGAGAGAAGAGAGAGCGATGAGAGAGAGGGAGGGAGAGAAGAGAGAGAAGAGAGAGAGGAGAGGAGAGAGAGGGAGAGAAGAGAGGGAGAGGAGAGAGAGAGGGGGAGGGAGGGAGAGGGAGAAGAGAGAGAGGAGAGGGAGGGAGAGAAGAGAGGGATAGGAGAAAGAGGGAGGGAGAGAAGAGAGAGAGAGGGAGGGAGAGAAGAGTGAGAGAAGAAAGAGAGTGAGAGGGAGAGAAGAGGAGAGAGAGGGAGGGAGAGAAGA
This sequence comes from Oncorhynchus tshawytscha, assembly GCF_018296145.1. Lineage (NCBI taxonomy): Eukaryota > Metazoa > Chordata > Actinopteri > Salmoniformes > Salmonidae > Oncorhynchus > Oncorhynchus tshawytscha. The sequence goes on along the minus strand of NC_056436.1, from coordinate 8,894,422 downwards.
GAGAGAGGGAGGGAGAGAAGAGAGGGATAGGGAGAGAGAGAGGAGAGAGAGAGAGGAGAGAGAGGGAGGGAGAGAAGAGAGAGAAGAAAGAGAAAGCAAGGAAGAGAAGAGCGAGAGAGGGAGAGAAGAGAGAGGGGGAGAGAAGAGAGAGAGGGAGAGAAGAGAGAGACTTGGAGAGAGTGATTGAGAGAGAGGAAGAGAAGAGAGAGCTGGAGTGAGAGAAAGGAGAGAGAGAGAGAGTGCTGGGTTCAGGGTACATCTATGCCTCCTGCTGTGAGTGACTCAGTGAGCCTCTCTGAAATGGATGAGTAGGTTCATCAGACAGACACAGAAGTTTACCATTACCAGGGCACAGTAGAACAGGTGGTAAACAAGTATTAAGACACTGATATCATACACTGAGACACTGAATTATTTTGGTTTAGGCTGTTGATTCAAGTAATGGTTATTTCCATGGAAGCTAGATGGGCTTTCTCAACCTAGCTAGATATAGGGCTGTCTCGATATTATTTATAGTGTCCTTTCCTCATCTCCTCTTAGTGTCCTGCTCTTAGAGTTTCCTGTCCTCTTAGCTCTTAGTGTCTCCCATGCTCCATCCTTAAACTAGAATATCAGCTGTCTACAATTAGCCTGATTGATCCCATTGAAACACAGCACACATCAACATTAACAAGTCAACAAGTACATCACACACACACACATATACTAATGTACAATATAACTGTCCTGCTAATTGGCAGAGTGATGGAAAACTGAGCATCATCAATCAACTGTCATGAGGGAGGGGAGAGAGAGAGAGAGGGAGAGAGAGAGAGAGAGAGAGACCTATTCATCTCTCCTTCGCTTTACTTTCTTACTGACTCTACAGCACTGGGCTACAGAGACCTGCTTCTCTTCATGGAGACCAATAACGCCTGTCTGGAGGATGACAGAATCACAGAGCCAATCTCCAGCCGGTGGTTAACATGATGGGTCACAGGTACTCAAAAAAGGAAGTTGCTTTTTTTGGACATGGCTTTTATCGTGAGCTGTCTGTATTATTTAGAATCTGTTACAAGTTCCCAACATCCCTACGAGTCTGACTACCACCTCCACAAACAGCAGGGAAGTGTATATCAGTCACCTACCGTTTAACTTTTTACCTGGTTATACTTTATTATCAGTCACCACTAATGCCTAAACATCAAGCTGTGAGCCGCATCTTCATTACGGGCTTGTGACGTCAGAGAGCGCAACCATCTTTGTTGAGGGTGGAGCCTGTCGCTTGCAGGCGGGGCGGAGTTTCCTCCGAGGGCAATCCTTTTGAAGCGAGGCAGCAGTAGGAACTAGAAGGTGGGGGTAGCACCAAGGAGACATTTTCCAGTCCTGAACTGACGACGGTCCACTGAAAACAACTTCAGGTATGTTTCTGAACGATTCCGTTCAGTTGAGATAAAAAATAATAGGTTATTTAATTAAAGAAAATAAGAGTTTATTTTTAATGGCTGAGCCAAGTTTCAAAACAGTGTGGTGTCGCCGATTATTTTGTAAATTAGGGTTTGTAAAGTCTATCTCAACCACTTTCAATATAGTATTCTTTAGTTTCGTCAAAATAAATTACTTTTACATCGGTATCAAATCCGATTATGTTGTTGTTAAGACAGAGTAAGGATTTATCTTCGAGTAACGTCCCATTTTAATTCACCCGTGATAAAGCTGCTTATCAACAGTGTTGCATGTTGCAATGAGCGCGCGGTACGAGGGTAGTCAATTTCAGAACCACGGACAGCGCTTGAGCGCTCATTCTAGAAAGAGCCGGGTAAACCACAGGCTACGCTACAGAAACGTTGAGAGCATTAGTAAAGGTTTGTTTCTAGAAAAGCTGCACGAGATACCAATCGTGTGATTTGTTAGAGAGTAAAAACATTTGCAAGCTAGACCTGTTTTTTTTTTATATCGTTTATCTCTACAGAAATTGGTCATTCAGCCTTTACCTCATTTAGGTTGTTTTCTGAAAACAAATGTCAAGATGCTGTGTAAACATAATTGGTAACATGGTGCGATATTGCAATTGACCTTTTCTTTGTAATAATTTAGGTTCAAATGTTAGGTTATATGGAGATCAATAATCAGTCTGTTTAGTTTAGTGCACGTGGCTGTGTAATGTCAAGCAGTTCTCAAGCAAAAGTGAATGTGACAATATTACATGAGTTATATGACATTTGCACCTAGTCCACCCACGCATGCTGCCAGAGGATCACTCATGTCGCTGGACGAGAACATGTGTATCTTTATAAGGTTCAAAGAGGACGGCCTCCACCCATTAACAGGAAGTGATGATGATATAGTTTGGTCAGCCAACACAGGGACTGGAAGTGATGATGATATAGTTTGGTCAGCCAACACAGGGACTGGAAGTGATGATGATATAGTTTGGTCCACCAAGACAGGGAAAGGAAGTGATGATGATATAGTTTGGTCAGCCAACACAGGGACTGGAAGTGATGATGATATAGTTTGGTCCGCCAACAAATGGACAGGAAGTGATGATGATATAGTTTGGGCCCCCAACACATGGACAGGAAGTGATGATGATATAGTTTGGTCCGCCAACACAGGGACATGGAGTGATGATGATATAGTTTGATCCACCAACACAGGGACAGGAAGTGATATAGTGTAGACCGCCAACACAGTGACAGGAAGTGATGATGATATAGTTTGGTCCACCAATACAGGGACAGGAAGTGATGATGATATAGTTTGGTCCACCAACACAGGGAACAGGAAGTGATGATGATATAGTTTGGTCTGCCAACACAGGGACAGGAAGTGATGATGATATAGTTTGGTCCACCAACACAGGGAAAGGAAGTGATGATGATATAGTTTGGGCCGCCAACACAGGGACAGGAAGTGATGATGATATAGTTTGGTCAGCCAACACAGGGACTGGAAGTGATGATGATATAGTTTGGTCAGCCAACACAGGGACATGGAGTGATGATGATATAGTTTGGTCCACCAACAAAGGGAAAGGAAGTGATGATGATATAGTTTGGTCAGCCAACACAGGGACTGGAAGTGATGATGATATAGTTTGGTCAGCCAACACAGGGACATGGAGTGATGATGATATAGTTTGGTCCACCAACAAAGGGAAAGGAAGTGATGATGATATAGTTTGGTCAGCCAACACAGGGACTGGAAGTGATGATGATATAGTTTGGTCAGCCAACAAAGGGACTGGAAGTGATGATGATATAGTTTGGGCCCCCAACACATGGACAGGAAGTGATGATGATATAGTTTGGTCCGCCAACACAGGGACATGGAGTGATGATGATATAGTTTGATCCACCAACACAGGGACAGGAAGTGATATAGTGTAGACCGCCAACACAGTGACAGGAAGTGATGATGATATAGTTTGGTCCACCAATACAGGGACAGGAAGTGATGATGATATAGTTTGGTCCACCAACACAGGGACAGGAAGTGATGATGATATAGTTTGGTCGGCCAACACAGGGACAGGAAGTGATGATGATATAGTTTGGTCCACCAAGACAGGGAAAGGAAGTGATGATGATATAGTTTGGTCCGCCAACACAGGGACAGGAAGTGTTATAGTTTAGTCCGCCACCACAGGAACAGGAAGTGATGAGGATATAGTTTGGTCCGCCAACACAGGGACAGGAAGTGATGATGATATAGTTTGGTCCGCCAACACAGGGACATGGAGTGATGATGATATAGTTTGGTCTGCCAACACAGGGACAGGAAGTGATGATGATATAGTTTGGTCCACCAAGACAGGGAAAGGAAGTGATGATGATATAGTTTGGTCCACCAAGACAGGGAAAGGAAGTGATATAGTTTAGTCCGCCAACACAGTGACAGGAAGTGATGATGATATAGTTTGGTCCGCCAACACATGGACAGGAAGTGATGATGATATGGTTTGGTCCGCCAACACAGGGACATGGAGTGATGATGATATAGTTTGGTCCGCCAACACAGGGACAGGAAGTGATGATGATATAGTTTGGTCCACCAAGACAGGGAAAGGAAGTGATATAGTTTAGTCCGCCAACACAGTGACAGGAAGTGAAGATGATATAGTTTGGTCCACCAATACAGGGACAGGAAGTGATGATGACATAGTTTGGTCCGCCAACACAGGGACAGGAGGTGATTAGGATATAGTTTGGTCCGCCAACACAGGGACAGGATGTGATGATGATATAGTTTGTTCCGCCATCACAGGGACAGGATGTGATGATGATATAGTTTGGCCGGCCAACACAGGGACAGGAAGTGATGATGATATAGTTTGGTCCACCAAGACAGGGAAAGGAAGTGATGATGATATAGTTTGGTCCGCCAACATAGGGACAGGAAGTGTTATAGTTTAGTCCGCCACCACAGGGACAGGAAGTGATGAGGATATAGTTTGGTCCGCCAACACAGGGACAGGAAGTGATGATGATATAGTTTGGTCCGCCAACACAGGGACATGGAGTGATGATGATATAGTTTGGTCTGCCAACACAGGGACAGGAAGTGATGATGATATAGTTTGGTCCACCAAGACAGGGAAAGGAAGTGATGATGATATAGTTTGGTCCGCCAACACAGGGACAGGAAGTGATATAGTTTAGTCCGCCAACACAGTGACAGGAAGTGATGATGATATAGTTTGGTCCGCCAACACATGGACAGGAAGTGATGATGATATGGTTTGGTCCGCCAACACAGGGACATGGAGTGATGATGATATAGTTTGGTCCGCCAACACAGGGACAGGAAATGATGATGATATAGTTTGGTCCACCAAGACAGGGAAAGGAAGTGATATAGTTTAGTCCGCCAACACAGTGACAGGAAGTGATGATGATATAGTTTGGTCCACCAATACAGGGACAGGAAGTGATGATGACATAGTTTGGTCCGCCAACACAGGGACAGGAGGTGATTAGGATATAGTTTGGTCCGCCAACACAGGGACAGGATGTGATGATGATATAGTTTGTTCCGCCATCACAGGGACAGGATGTGATGATGATATAGTTTGGTCCGCCAACACAGGGACAGGAAGTGATGATGATATAGTTTGGTCCGCCAACACAGGGACAGGAAGTGATGATGAAGTAGTTTGGTCCACCAACACAGGGACAGGAAGTGATGATGATATAGTTTAGTCCGCCAACACAGGGCCAGGAAGTTATGATGATATAGGTGGGTGTGTCAACACAGGGACAGGAAGTGATGATGATATAGTTGGGTCCGCCAACCCAGGGCCAGGAAGTTATGATGATATATGTGGGTCTGCCAACACAGGGACAGGAAGTGATGATGATATAGTTTAGTCCGCCAACACAGGGACATGGAGTGATGATGATATAGTTCGGTCTGCCAACACAGGGACAGGACGTGATGATGATATAGTTCGGTCCACGAATTCAGGGACAGGAAGTGATGAGGATATAGTTTGGTCCACCAACACAGGGACATGGAGTGATGACGATATAGTTTGGTCCACCAAGACAGGGAAAGGAAGTGATGATGATATAGTTTGGTCCGCCAACACAGGGACAGGAAGTGATGATGATATAGTTTGGTCCACCAAGACAGGGAAAGGAAGTGATGATGATATAGTTTGGTCCGCCAACACAAGGACAGGAAGTGATATAGTTTAGTCCGCCAACACATGGACAGGAAGTGATGATGATATGGTTTGGTCCGCCAACACAGGGACATGGAGTGATGATGAAATAGTTTGGTCCGCCAACACAGGGACAGGAAGTGATGATGATATAGTTTGGTCCACCAAGACAGGGAAAGGAAGTGATATAGTTTAGTCCGCCAACACAGTGACAGGAAGTGATGATGATATAGTTTGGTCCACCAATACAGGGACAGGAAGTGATGATGACATAGTTTGGTCCGCCAACACAGGGACAGGAGGTGATTAGGATATAGTTTGGTCCGCCAACACAGGGACAGGATGTGATGATGATATAGTTTGTTCCGCCATCACAGGGACAGGATGTGATGATGATATAGTTTGGTCCGCCAACACAGGGACAGGAAGTGATGATGATATAGTTTGGTCCACCAAGACAGGGAAAGGAAGTGATGATGATATAGTTTGGTCCGCCAACATAGGGACAGGAAGTGTTATAGTTTAGTCCGCCACCACAGGGACAGGAAGTGATGAGGATATAGTTTGGTCCGCCAACACAGGGACAGGAAGTGATGATGATATAGTTTGGTCCGCCAACACAGGGACATGGAGTGATGATGATATAGTTTGGTCTGCCAACACAGGGACAGGAAGTGATGATGATATAGTTTGGTCCACCAAGACAGGGAAAGGAAGTGATGATGATATAGTTTGGTCCGCCAACACAGGGACAGGAAGTGATATAGTTTAGTCCGCCAACACAGGGACAGGAGGTGATTAGGATATAGTTTGGTCCGCCAACACAGGGACAGGATGTGATGATGATATAGTTTGTTCCGCCATCACAGGGACAGGATGTGATGATGATATAGTTTGGTCCGCCAACACAGGGACAGGAAGTGATGATGATATAGTTTGGTCCGCCAACACAGGGACAGGAAGTGATGATGAAGTAGTTTGGTCCACCAACACAGGGACAGGAAGTGATGATGATATAGTTTAGTCCGCCAACACAGGGACATGGAGTAATAATGATATAGATCGGTCCGCCAACACAGGGACAGGAAGTGATGATGATATAGGTGGGTGTGTCAACACAGGGACAGGAAGTGATGATGATATAGTTGGGTCCGCCAACCCAGGGCCAGGAAGTTATGATGATATAGGTGGGTCTGCCAACACAGGGACAGGAAGTGATGATGATATAGTTTGGTGTGTCAACACAGGGACAGGAAGTGATGATGATATAGTTGGGTCCGCCAAGACAGGGACAGGTAGATATGATGATATAGTTCGGTCCACCAATACAGGGACAGGAAGCGATGATGATTTAGTTCGGTCCACCAAGACAGGGACAGGAAGTGATAATGATATAGTTTGGTCCACCAACACAGGGACAGGAAGTGATGATGATATAGTTTGGTCCACCAAGACAGGGACAGGAAGTGATGATGATATAATTTGGTCCACCATGACAGGGACAGGAAGTGATGATGATATAGTTTGGTCCACCAAGACAGGGACAGGAAGTGATGATGATATAGCCTATCTAATACAGAATATGTAATCGGAAACCCCAGTGGAAGAGGAGCTGGAAGGTTGCCAGGTTCCCTGTGCCGTCTCACACTGCCAAGGGGATATCCTTCACACGTCTTAATAGTTTACATTGAGCCAAAAGGCCCAGAGCATTAACCCTGGGAGCCCAGTGTATTTCTGTATATGTGTGTCAGAGGAGACAACCTGCTCAGTCTGAGCTATCCACATCGAGGTAGAATACAATACAACATTTGCTTTATTAGTCCAGTTACACAGATATTCTTTATTTATTGTTGTCATAGTACCCAACCTGACACGCAACACACACATCACAGGCTGAGATCAGCTGTTGCCGAGCAGTGCCCCTGGATCAAAGTGACTTGCTCAAGGGCACAGCGGCGGTAGGTAGTATACGAAATATGTAGGTAGGGAGATCAAAATGTGTTTGTTTCTACATCAGTGACAGTGTGGCCTACGATAGGCCTGTGTAGTGCTGTTGCTTGAATATGCAGGATTCTATGTTATGATTCTATGATTCTGTATTATCCAGGGTTTTGTCCTATGAAGAGGAAGCCTGCACTCTTCAACTCAGTCACACAAACAATGGGGAAGGAAAGCTGCTCGTAGAAAGCCTCAGACTCACCCGGGTCACATCCATTCATTGGGATGATGATGCTGAGGCACTTGATTATCTTTGCTTTGCACTATAGGCCTAGTTTTAATGGAAGCAGGGTCTAGCAGGGACTGGCAGACTGACTGACGTTTCAGCATGACCCCTGACCTCTTCCTGAGATACAGTTTGTAGGTAGAACTCCAGCAGCTTGACATCCAAACTGATTTCACAGTTGATTCACTTCGTATTCAGTCTGGTTAAACCACACTGATCTCTCCCATTCATTGTTCTAACTCAGGATAATGAGACAGGAGCACTAGATTATCTCTGCTCCAGTTTTAATGGGAAGCAGGGAAGGTCTGCCACACAGACATCTTTCTGAGATGGTGTGTAGGTTAAATGACAGTATGTTGAAGTTGTTCACGGGTGTGTATTTACAGGTGGAGAGTTGGCACATTCCTTGTTGTCCATGGCCTTAATGCGGCTTATGGAGCCTGGGTTTGGTCAAGCAGGGTGAGAACAGAACATAACAACAGGTGGTGACCTAGTGGCTGAGTTAGGCTGTGAGGATCACTCACTAACGCACATAATGGGGGGGGGGTTCCAAAGTGGTGGCGTTTAGTGGTGACCTAGTGGCTGAGTTAGGCTAGGATCACTCACTAACGCACATAATGGGGGTTCCAAAGTGGTGGCGTTTAGGCTAGCTCAGTGTAAAATATGCCCTTGTACTGGTCTAGGATCAGCTTTACTGTCCCTAAATCCCAAACCCGCTAACCATTTGGGGGAGAAACATTCTTCATTGTAAGATTGTTAGTGTGAGTGTGTGTATCTAATTCTAAGTGTGTGGGTGTTAGTGTTAGTGTGTGTGTCTGTACAAGAGTGTGAGTATAGGCGTGATAGGTGGATATACAGAATAGGACCAAATAAATACTGGTGGTAATATACTAGTAGTAATATATACATGTAAACAGGGATGAAAAGTGACTGGTAGCAGGACTATATAAATACTGGTGGTAATATACTAATATACTAGTGGTAATATACTAATATACTAGTGGTAATATATACATGTGACACGCCCTGACCATAGAGAGCCCTTGGGGTTCTCTATGGTGCAATAGGTCAGAGCGTGACTAGGGGGTGTTCTGGTCTTGCATTTCTATGTTGGTGTGAGTATGGATCCCAATTGGAGGCAGCTGATGATCGTTGCCTCTAATTGGGGATCATACTTAGAGTGGTCCTTTTCCCATCTGCGTTTGTGGGATATTGTTTCATTATAGTTGCTCTACGAACTGGTCGTTTATTCTTTGTTGTTTTGAAGGTTCACTTTAATAAATATATGTGGAACTCTACTCACGCTGCACCTTGGTCCACTTATTATGTATACGACGAACATGACAACATGTAAACAACAGTAATAGTGACCAGTAGCAGGATACATTGCTAGAAACTAATGGTAATAGAAATCAATAATCAATGAACAACAGCATAGTGGTAGTAATACATCTAATCAATAATAATTTTAGCAGCAGGGTACGTGTGAGGGTGTGTGTGCGGGTGTCTGTGAGTGTGTGGTGTCACTAATGAGTGTGTGAGCGAGAGTTTCTGTGAGTGTGTGACGTCAGTAATGAGTGTGTGGGTGAGGGTGTGTGTGAGTGTGTGGCGTCAGTAATGAGTGTGTGGGTGAGGGTGTGTGTGAGTGTGTGGCGTCAGTAATGAGTGTGTGTGTGAGGGTATGTGTGAGTGTGTGGTGTCAGTAATGAGTGTGTGAGTGAGGGTGTGTGTGAGTGTGTATGCGTGTGTGTGTGTCACGACTTCCGCCGAAGTTGGCTCTCCTGCCTATTCGGGCGGTGCTCGGCGGTCGTCATCACTGTCCTACTAGCCACTACCGATCCCTTTTTCGTTTGTCTGTTGGTTTTGTCTTATTAGGTTCACCTGTGTGTAGTTTAGTTTAATTAACGTCCTTATATGTAGTAGGTTGTCCCGCCCTTGTTTTGTGCGGGATTGTTTTTGTATTCATGTCATTTGGTGTTTTATTCTCCGGTCTATTTTGATCCTGTGTTGGGTTATTCACCCTGTGTGTTGGGTTATACACCCTGTGTGTTGGGTTATTCACCCTGTGTGTTGGGTTATTCACCCTGTGTGTTGGGTTATTCACCCTGTGTGTTGGGTTATTCACCCTGTGTGTTGGGTTATTCACCCTGTGTGTTGGGTTATTCACCCTGTGTGTTGGGTTATTCACCCTGTGTGTTGGGTTATTCACCCTGTGTTTGGGTTATTCACCCTGTGTGTTGGGTTATTCACCCTGTGTGTTGGGTTATTCACCCTGTGTGTTGGGTTATTCACCCTGTGTGTTGGGTTATTCACCCTGTGTGTTGGGTTATTCACCCTGTGTGTTGGGTTATTCACCCTGTGTGTTGGGTTATTCACCCTGTGTGTTGGGTTATTCACCCTGTGTGTTGGGTTATACACCCTGTGTGTTGGGTTATTCACCCTGTGTGTTGGGTTATTCACCCTGTGTGTTGGGTTATTCACCCTGTGTGTTGGGTTATTCACCCTGTGTGTTGGGTTATTCACCCTGTGTGTTGGGTTATTCACCCTGTGTGTTGGGTTATTCACCCTGTGTGTTGGGTTATTCACCCTGTGTGTTGGGTTATTCACCCTGTGTGTTGGGTTATTCACCCTGTGTGTTGGATTATTCACCCTGTGTGTTGGGTTGACCGTGTTTTTTTTGCGCCGGAGAATAAACTGTTTGAATCACTGAAACCTGCTCTCTGCGCCTGATTCCACCCACCTTGATAAAACGTGACAGTGTGTTTGGTGTGAGTGAGGGTGACAGTGAGGGTGTGTGTGTCTGAGTGGGTAGTGACCTGTGGATGTACAAAGAGTCAGTCTGGCTAGTCTGTGGGAGAGGGAGAGCGGTGGTCTTCGCATTTAACAGTCTTATGGCCAGGAGATAGAAGCTGTTTAGGTCTCTGTTGGTCTGTACGTTGATGCACCGGTACCGCCTGTCTAACGGGAGCATGGAGAACAATCCATGTTTTGGGTGGCTGGAACCTTTGGTCATTTTTTAGACCTTTCTCAAACATTGCTTGGCATATATTGCCTGGATGGATGGGAGCTCACCCCCAGTGAAGCGCTGGGCCGTCCACACCACCCTCTGTAGGGCCTTCCGGTCAAGGGCGGTGCAGTTTCCATACCAGACAACCAGTCAGGAGGCTCTCGATGGTGCAGCCGTAAAAGTTCCTTAGGATCCTAGGGGCCAAATCGTTTCAGCCTCCTGAGGGAGAAGAGGTCCCGTGCCTTCTTATGACTGTGTTGGTGTGAGGGGACCATGGTAAGTCCTCAGTGATGTGGACACAGAGGAACTAGAAGCTCTTGGCCCGCTCCATTGCGGCCCCGTCGATGGGGATGTGCACCGCTCCCCTACTTCCTGTAGTCCACCATCAGCTCCTTGGTCTTGCTGATGTTGAGGTAGAGGTTGTTGTCTTGGCACCACACTGCCAGGTATCTGACCTCCTCCCTGTAGGGCTGTCTCATCACTGTTGGTGATCAGGCCTGCCACCGTTGTGTTGTCAGCAAACTTGATGATAGTGTTTAAGTGGCCCACAGTCGTACGGGAGGGTGCTGAGCTTCCTGTTGAGAGTCAGCATGGTAGAGTTGTTGTTGCCCAACCTCTCCACCTGGGGTAGGAAGAAAACAGACAAGCGTGAATGTAAGTGCAAGAAAAATTATGTAATATCTTGATCATGTCTGTGGGGGTGTAGTTCAGGGGGAAGAGTCATTCATGATTTATTGTAGTTAAAAATATATATATATTTAACCTTTACTTAACTAGGCAAGTCAGTTAAGAACAAATTCTTATTTCACAATGACGGTCTACCCCGGCCAGATCCCCCCCCTAACCCGGACGACGCTGGACCAATTGTGTGCCACCCTATTGAACTCTCGATCACAGCCGGTTGTGATAAATCAAATCAAATCAAATCAAATCAAATTTTATTTGTCACATACACATGGTTAGCAGATGTTAATGCGAGTGTAGCGAAATGCTTGTGCTTCTAGTTCCGACAATGCAGTAATAACGAGCAAGTAATCTAACTAACAATTCCAAAAAAAAACTACTGTCTTATACACAGTGTAAGGGGATAAAGAATATGTACATAAGGATATATGAATGAGTGATGGTACAGAGCAGCATAGGCAAGATACAGTAGATGATATCGAGTACAGTATATACATATGAGATAAGTATGTAAACCAAGTGGCATAGTTAAAGTGGCTAGTGATACATGTATTACATAAGGATGCAGTCGATGATATAGAGTACAGTATCAACGTATGCATATGAGATGAACAATGTAGGGTAAGTAACATTATATAAGGTAGCATTGTTTAAAGTGGCTAGTGATATATTTACATAATTTCCCATCAATTCCCATGATTAAAGTGGCTGGAGTAGAGTCAGTGTCATTGACAGTGTGTTGGCAGTAGCCACTCAATGTTAGTGGTGGCTGTTTAACAGTCTGATGGCCTTGAGATAGAAGCTGTTTTTCAGTCTCTCGGTCCCAGCTTTGATGCACCTGTACTGACCTCGCCTTCTGGATGACAGCGGGGTGAACAGGCAGTGACTCGGGTGGTTGATGTCCTTGATGATCTTTATGGCCTTCCTGTAGCATCGGGTGGTGTAGGTGTCCTGGAGGGCAGGTAGTTTGCCCCCGGTGATGCGTTGTGCAGACCTCACTACCCTCTGGAGAGCCTTACGGTTGAGGGCGGTGCAGTTGCCATACCAGGCGGTGATACAGCCCGCCAGGATGCTCTCGATTGTGCATCTGTAGAAGTTTGTGAGTGCTTTTGGTGACAAGCCGAATTTCTTCAGCCTCCTGAGGTTGAAGAGGCGCTGCTGCGCCTTCCTCACGATGCTGTCTGTGTGTGATTGAGTTGAGGCGTGCATGGCCACGCAGTCGTGGGTGAACAGGGAGTACAGGAGGGGGCTCAGAACGCACCCTTGTGGGGCCCCAGTGTTGAGGATCAGCGGGGAGGAGATGTTGTTGCCTACCCTCACCACCTGGGGGCGGCCCGTCAGGAAGTCCAGTACCCAGTTGCACAGGGCGGGGTCGAGACCCAGGGTCTCGAGCTTGATGACGAGCTTGGAGGGTACTATGGTGTTGAATGCCGAGCTGTAGTCGATGAACAGCATTCTCACATAGGTATTCCTCTTGTCCAGATGGGTTAGGGCAGTGTGCAGTGTGGTTGAGATTGCATCGTCTGTGGACCTATTTGGGCGGTAAGCAAATTGGAGTGGGTCAAGGGTGTCAGGTAGGGTGGAGGTGATATGGTCCTTGACTAGTCTCTCAAAGCACTTCATGATGACGGATGTGAGTGCTACGGGGCGGTAGTCGTTTAGCTCAGTTACCTTAGCTTTCTTGGGAACAGGAACAATGGTGGCCCTCTTGAAGCATGTGGGAACAGCAGACTGGTATAGGGATTGGTTGAATATGTCCGTAAACACACCGGCCAGCTGGTCTGCGCATGCTCTGAGGGCGCGGCTGGGGATGCCGTCTGGGCCTGCAGCCTTGCGAGGGTTAACACGTTTAAATGTCTTACTCACTTCGGCTGCAGTGAAGGAGAGACCGCATGATTCCGTTGCAGGCCGTGTCAGTGGCACTGTATTGTCCTCAAAGCGGGCAAAAAGTTATTTAGTCTGCCTGGGAGCAAGACATCCTGGTCCGTGACTGGGCTGGGTTTCTTCCTGTAGTCCGTGATTGACTGTAGACCCTGCCACATACCTCTTGTGTCTGAGCCGTTGAATTGAGATTCTACTTTGTCTCTGTACTGGCGCTTAGCTTGTTTGATAGCCTTGCGGAGGGAATAGCTGCACTGTTTGTATTCAGTCATGTTACCAGACACCTTGCCCTGATTAAAAGCAGTGGTTCGTGCCTTCAGTTTCACACGAATGCTGCCATCAATCCACGGTTTCTGGTTAGGGAATGTTTTAATCGTTGCTATGGGAACGACATCTTCAACGCACGTTCTAATGAACTCGCACACCGTATCAGCGTATTCGTCAATGTTGTTGTCTGACGCAATACGAAACATCTCCCAGTCCACGTGATGGAAGCAGTCTTGGAGTGTGGAGTCAGCTTGGTCGGACCAGCGTTGGACAGACCTCAGCGTGGGAGCTTCTTGTTTTAGTTTCTGTCTGTAGGCAGGGATCAACAAAATGGAGTCGTGGTCAGCTTTTCCGAAAGGGGGCGGGGCAGGGCCTTATATGCGTCGCGGAAGTTAGAGTAACAATGATCCAGGGTCTTTCCACCCCTGGTTGCGCAATCAATATGCTGATAAAATTTAGGGAGTCTTGTTTTCAGATTAGCCTTGTTAAAATCCCCAGCTACAATGAATGCAGCCTCCGGATAAATCGTTTCCAGTTTGCAGAGAGTTAAATAAAGTTCGTTCAGAGCCATCGATGTGTCTGCTTGGGGGGGGATATATACGGCTGTGATTATAATCGAAGAGAATTCTCTTGGTAGATAATGCGGTCTACATTTGATTGTGAGGAATTCTAAATCAGGTGAACAGAAGGATTTGAGTTCCTGTATGTTTCCTTCATCACACCATGTCACGTTGGCCATAAGGCATACGCCCCCGCCCGTCTCTTACCAGAGAGATGTTTGTTTCTGTCGGCGCGATGCGTGGAGAAACCCGCTGGCTGCACCGCTGGATTGCGTCTCTCCAGTGAGCCATGTTTCCGTGAAGCAGAGAACGTTACAGTCTCTGATGTCCCTCTGGAATGCTACCCTTGCTCGGATTTCATCAACCTTGTTGTCAAGAGACTGGACATTGGCAAGAAGAATGCTGGGGAGTGGTGCACGATGTGCCCGTCTCCGGAGTCTGACCAGAAGACCGCTTCGTTTCCCTCTTTTTCTGAGTCGTTTTTTTTTTTTGGTCGCTGCATGTGATCCACTCGGTTACACTGGTTGTAAGGCAGAACTCAGGATCCGCATCGCGAAAAACATATTCTTGGTCGTACTGATGGTGAGTTGACGCTGATCTTATATTCAGTAGTTCTTGTCGGCTGTATGTAAAGAAACCTAAGATGACCTGGGGTACTAGTGTAAGAAATAACACGTAAAAAAACAAAAAACTGCATAGTTTCCTAGGAACGCGAAGCGAGGCGGCCATCTCTGTCGGCGCCCGGGATCGAACCAGGGTCTGTAGTGATGCCTCTAGCACTGAGATGAAGTGCCTCAGACCATTGCTCCGCTCGGGAGCGCTTGTATTGTAGAAGAGAGAAGAGAGAAATGTTGTTGACTTCCTGCATGACGACTGACAGTATGCCAGAGCAGAATTATATCTATTTGTACTACTGTACTGTTTATGTCTCTATATAGTCTTACGTTCAGCTGTTACCATAGGAGAACCCTTTGAATAATCATTTTTGGTTCCAGGTAGAACCTTTTTGGTTCCAGGTAGAACCACTTAAACAGAGGGTTCTACATTGAACCCAAAATGGTTCTACTTGGAACCAAAGTGGGTTATCCTATGTGGACAGCAGAATAACTGTTTAAAAAAATGTCTTAGAGTCTAGGAAAGGAGTATTCTGATCTTACCCCTAGAGGTCCGGAGTACTGCTAGTTTTCTGTTCTACCTGATAATTAATTGCAACCACCTGGTGTCCCAGGTCTAAATCAGTCCTTGATTAGCAGGGAACACTTTTAAAAAGCAGTGGAACTGGCATTGAGGTCCAGATTTGAATTTGAATGCTCTGTAGGCTGTTTTAGTTGGTAAGAAATAGGTGAGATTATATACACATCCACAAATATGAAAGTATGCTCTGTCTGATTTTTTTGTGGAGGATGGGTATTAACATAGAGCTATGTGGAGGATGGGTATTAACATAGAGCTCTGTGGAGGATGGGTATGAACAACATAGAGCTCTGTGGAGGATGGGTATTAACATAGAGCTCTGTGGAGGATGGGTATTAACATAGAGCTCTGTGGAGGATGGGTATTAACATAGAGCTCTGTGGAGGATGGGTATTAACAACATAGAGCTCTGTGGAGGATGGGTATTAACATAGAGCTCTGTGGAGGATGGGTATTAACATAGAGCTCTGTGGAGGATGGGTATGAACAACATAGAGCTCTGTGGAGGATGGGTATGAACAACATAGAGCTCTGTGGAGGATGGGTATTAACATAGAGCTCTGTGGGGGATGGGTATTAACATAGAGCTCTGTGGAGGATGGGTATTAACATAGAGCTCTGTGGAGGATGGGTATTAACAACATAGAGCTCTGTGGAGGATGGGTATTAACAACATAGAGCTCTGTGGAGGATGGGTATTAACATAGAGCTCTGTGGAGGATGGGTATTAACATAGAGCTCTGTGGAGGATGGGTATTAAACATAGAGCTCTGTGGGGGATGGGTATTAACATAGAGCTCTGTGGAGGATGGGTATTAACATAGAGCTCTGTGGAGGATGGGTATTAACAACATAGAGCTCTGTGGAGGATGGGTATTAACATAGAGCTCTGTGGAGGATGGGTATTAACAACATAGAGCTCTGTGGAGGATGGGTATTAACATAGAGCTCTGTGGAGGATGGGTATTAACATAGAGCTCTGTGGAGGATGGGTATGAACAACAGAGCTCTGTGAAGGATGGGTATTAACATAGAGCTCTGTGGAGGATGGGTATTAACAAGCTCTGTGGAGGATGGGTAGAACATAGAGCTCTGTGGGGATGGGTATTAACATAGAGCTCTGTGGAGGATGGGTATTAACATAGAACTCTGTGGAGGATGGGTATGAACAACAGAGCTCTGTGGAGGATGGGTATTAACAACATAGAGCTCTGTGGAGGATGGGTATTAACATAGAGCTCTGTGGAGGATGGGTATTAAACATAGAGCTCTGTGGGGGATGGGTATTAACATAGAGCTCTGTGGAGGATGGGTATTAACATAGAGCTCTGTGGAGGATGGGTATTAACAACATAGAGCTCTGTGGAGGATGGGTATTAACATAGAGCTCTGTGGAGGATGGGTATTAACATAGAGCTCTGTGGAGGATGGGTATTAACATAGAGCTCTGTGGAGGATGGGTATTAATATACATATAGTAGCAAACTGGCTAATGGCTTGGCATGTGTCAGGTTGTATGTATTCATGTGTGAGGGAGGGAGATAAAGGTCTGAGCATGTGTGTTTGTGCGTGCGTGCGTGAGTTTGTTTGTGTGTGTTTGTGTATGAGTTTGTTTGTGTGTGTTTGTGTATGAGTTTGTTTGTGTGTGTTTGTGTATAAGGTTGTTTTTGTGTATGAGTTTGTTTGTGTGTGTTTGTGTATAAGGTTGTTTTTGTGTATGAGTTTGTTTGTGCGTGAGAGTGTTTGTGTGTGTTTGTGTGTTTGTATGTGAGAGTGTTTGTGTGTTTGTGCGTGAGAGTGTTTGTGTATGAGTTTGTTTGTTTGTGTATTAGTTTGTTTGTGTGTGTTTGTGTATTAGTTTGTTCGTGTGTGTTTGTGTGTGTTTGTGTATTAGTTTGTTTGTGTGTGTTTGTGTATTAGGTTGTTTGTGTGTGTTTGTGTGTGTTTGTGTATGAGTGTGTTTGTGTGTGTTTGTGTGTTTGTGTGTGCATGAGAGTGTGTGCGTGTGTGTGTGTTTGTGTGTTTGTGCGTGAGGTAGTTTGTGTGTGTTTGTGTATGTTTGTGTGTTTGTGTGTGTTTGTGTGTTTGTGTATGAGTGTGTTTGGGTGTGTTTGTGTGTTGTTTGTTTGTGTTTGTGTGTGTGTGTGTTTGTGTATGAGTGTGTGTGTGTGTGTGTTTGTGTGTTTGTGCGTGAGGTAGTTTGTGTGTGTTTGTGTATGTTTGTGTGTTTGTGTGTGTGTGTGTTTGTGTGTTTGTGCGTGAGGTAGTTTGTGTGTGTTTGTGTGTGTGTGTGTGAGTTTGTGTGTGTGAGTTTGTGTGTGTTTGTGTATTAGTTTGTGTGTGTTTGTGCGTGAGGTAGTTTGTGTTTATGTGTACGTGCACATCCATCGTTGGGGAGAGAAACATCGAGTGACGGGGTTGGGGGTGAAGAGAGAGATAAAGCGTAGAAGATAAAGAGAGAGAGAGAAAGTGAAAGAGGGACTGTGTGTTATGCAAGTGTATGTGATTGGTGCCCTGCCTGGGGGAGAGGGGAGAGGGGGATGAGGGGAGGGGGGTGAGGGGAGAGGGGAAAGAGGGGGAGGGGGGATGAGGGGAGAGGGGAATGAGGGGGGGGAAAGAGGGGGAGGGGGGGGATGAGGGAAAGGGGAAAGAGGGGGGAGGGGGGGGGGGGGATGAGGGAGGGGGAAAGGGGGGAGGGGGAGAGGGGAGAGGGGGGAGAGGGGAGGGGGATGAGGGATGAGGGAGAGGGGAAAGAGGGGGAGAGGGGAGATGAGGGGGAGAGGGGGATGAGGGGGAGGGGGATGAGGGATGAGGGAGAGGGAAAGATGGGGGAGGGGAAAGAGGGGGAGAGGGAGAGGGGAAAGAAGGTGGAGATGGGGATGGGGGGTTAGGGGAGAAAGACAACCTGTAACTAAATTCAAATAAATATTTAGCTCCAGATATATAGCAGAGGGCACGTATGAGGTGGGTGGGAGGGGGATGACGGGGGGGGGAATGAGGGGGAGAGGGAATGAGGGGGATGAGAGAGGGGGGTGGGGTTAGAGAAGAGGGGTGGTTGGGGGAGGTGCTGTGAACAGGCCTACTCCACTAGATTAATACTGTGGGCTTTATCCTCTCTGAATGGGACACTGGCTTTAGTCCCGTAATCCCCTCTGGGAAAGATGATTGCTTTGAATATCCTGAATACTGCATTGACATCACAGGCCTTACCACTACACACACAGACACACACACACACACACACACAGACACACACAGACACACACAGAGACACACACAGAGACACACACACACACACACACACACACACACACACACACACACATATACACGCACACACACACACACACAGGCCTCGCTCTTTGAAAGTTATATAATGAGGAAATGAGATCTGTCCATTTTGACATCACATTTTAATGACTGTATTTAGTCGGTGAACAAGACGGTAGCGTCTCGTGTCACCGTGGTCAATTGATTCTTTGTGAAGCACATGCTTGAAGGCAAATTATATTTGCGCAATAATGCACAAAGGGGTGTGGTATATGGCCAATATACCACGGCGAGGGGATGTTCATAAGCACAACGCAACGCGGAATGCCTGGAGACAGCCCTTAGACGTGGCATATCAGCCATATATCACAAACCCTGAGGTACCTTATTGTTATTATAAACTGGTTATCAACGTAATAAGAGCAGTAAAAATGTTTTATCATACCCGTGGTATACTGTCTGATATACCACGGCTGTCAGCCAATCAGCATTCAGGGCTCGAACCTTCTAGCTTCTAATTATATTTCTTCTCAGCTCACCAGACTTTTATTCGTATTTTTTCTTTCAGTGTCTCAACAAGGATCCATAATATTCCATGACGCCATATTGTCACAGTGTGTGTTAGCACTAGCAGTGTGTTAGCACTAGCAGTGTGTGTGTGTGGTGTTGCTAAATGTTGTTTGTCGTGTCGTGTTGTGTTATGTGTCACTTGTGTAGAGATACACTGTCAGGGTTTCAGGTGATGCACAAACAGACACATTCTCAACTGTGCATGGTAATGTACACCTGTAATGAGGCTAATAATGACAAACGTGCCTAAACACACAAACACAAACACACACACACGCAATGTGTATTTTTTTATAAAGCGTGGAATAAAAAATAAAAAAAACTATAATTAATAAATGATAAAAAATATTTAGCTCCAGATACATAGCAAGAGGCACGTATGTATATAGATCTTGTAGGCCTGTCTCACATTTGAATCTTCACTGTTTGCCGGACCGGGTTCAAACACATTCCGTTTTCCTGTATCTATTACTGTTATTACTGCTGCTCTATGGTTATTACTGCTGCTCTATGGTTATTACTGCTTCTCTAGGGTTATTACCGCTGCTCTATGGTTATTACAACTGCTCTGGGGGTTATTACTGCTGCTCTATGGTTATTACTGCTGGTCTAGGGTTATTACTGCTGCTCTGGGGGTTATTACTGCTGCTCTGGGGGTTATTACTGCTGCTCTGGGGGTTATTACTGCTGCTCTATGATTATTACTGCTGCTCTATGGTTATTACTGCCGCTCTAGGGTTATTACTGCTGCTCTATGGTTATTACTGCTGCTCCAGGGTTATTACTGCTGCTCTATGGTTATTACTGATGCTCTAGGGTTATTTTTTTAATTTTTTTATTTCACCTTTATTTAACCAGGTAGGCCAGTTGAGAACAAGTTCTCATTTGCAACTGCGACCTGGCCAAGATAAAGCATAGCAGTGTGAGCAGACAACACAGAGTTACACATGGAATAAACAATTAACAAGTCAATAACACAGTAGAAAACAAAGGGGGGAGTCTATATACAATGTGTGCAAAAGGCATGAGGAGGTAGGCGAATAATTACAATTTTGCAGATTAACACTGGAGTGATAAATGATCAGATGGTCATGTACAGGTAGAGATATTGGTGTGCAAAAGAGCAAGTAAATAAATAAAAACAGTATGGGGATGAGGTAGGTGAAAATGGGTGGGCTATTTACCAATAGACTATGTACAGCAGCAGCGATCGGTTAGCTGCTCAGATAGCTGATGTTTGAAGTTGGTGAGGGAGATAAAAGTCTCCAACTTCAGCGATTTTTGCAATTCGTTCCAGTCACAGGCAGCAGAGTACTGGAACGAAAGGCGGCCAAATGAGGTGTTGGCTTTAGGGATGATCAGTGAGATACACCTGCTGGAGCGCGTGCTACGGATGGGTGTTGCCATCGTGACCAGTGAACTGAGATAAGGCGGAGCTTTACCTAGCATGGACTTGTAGATGACCTGGAGCCAGTGGGTCTGGCGACGAATATGTAACGAGGGCCAGCCGACCAGAGCATACAGGTCGCAGTGGTGGGTGGTATAAGGTGCTTTAGTGACAAAACGGATGGCACTGTGATAGACTGCATCCAGTTTGCTGAGTAGAGTGTTGGAAGCCATTTTGTAGATGACATCGCCGAAGTCGAGGATCGGAAGGATAGTCAGTTTTACTAGGGTAAGCTTGGCGGCGTGAGTGAAGGAGGCTTTGTTGCGGAATAGAAAGCCGACTCTTGATTTGATTTTCGATTGGAGATGTTTGATATGAGTCTGGAAGGAGAGTTTGCAGTCTAGCCAGACACCTAGGTACTTATAGATGTCCACATATTCAAGGTCGGAACCATCCAGGGTGGTGATGCTAGTCGGGCATGCGGGTGCAGGCAGCGATCGGTTGAAAAGCATGCATTTGGTTTTACTAGCGTTTAAGAGCAGTTGGAGGCCACGGAAGGAGTGTTGTATGGCATTGAAGCTTGTTTGGAGGTTAGATAGCACAGTGTCCAATGACGGGCCGAAAGTATATAGAATGGTGTCGTCTGCGTAGAGGTGGATCAGGGAATCGCCCGCAGCAAGAGCAACATCATTGATATATACAGAGAAAAGAGTCGGCCCGAGAATTGAACCCTGTGGCACCCCCATAGAGACTGCCAGAGGACCGGACAGCATGCCCTCCGATTTGACACACTGAACTCTGTCTGCAAAGTAATTGGTGAACCAGGCAAGGCAGTCATCCGAAAAACCGAGGCTACTGAGTCTGCCGATAAGAATATGGTGATTGACAGAGTCGAAAGCCTTGGCAAGGTCAATGAAGACGGCTGCACAGTACTGTCTTTTATCGATGGCGGTTATGATATCGTTTAGTACCTTGAGTGTTGCTGAGGTGCACCCGTGACCGGCTCGGAAACCAGATTGCACAGCGGAGAAGGTACGGTGGGATTCGAGATGTTCAGTGACCTGTTTGTTGACTTGGCTTTCGAAGACCTTAGATAGGCAGGGCAGGATGGATATAGGTCTGTAACAGTTTGGGTCCAGGGTGTCTCCCCTTTGAAGAGGGGGATGACTGCGGCAGCTTTCAATCCTTGGGGATCTCAGACGATATGAAAGAGAGGTTGAACAGGCTGGTAATAGGGGTTGCGACAATGGCGGCGGAAAGTTTCAGAAATAGGGGGTCCAGATTGTCAAGCCCAGCTGATTTGTACAGGTCCAGGTTTTGCAGCTCTTTCAGAACATCTGCTATCTGGATTTGGGTAAAGGAGAACCTGGAGAGGCTTGGGCGAGGAGCTGCCGGGGGGCAGAGCTGTTGGCCGAGGTTGGAGTAGCCAGGCGGAAGGCATGGCCAGCCGTTGAGAAATGCTTATTGAAGTTTTCGATAATCATGGATTTATCGGTGGTGACCGTGTTACCTAGCCTCAGTGCAGTGGGCAGCTGGGAGGAGGTGCTCTTGTTCTCCATGGACTTCACAGTGTCCCAGAACTTTTTGGAGTTGGAGCTACAGGATGCAAACTTCTGCCTGAAGAAGCTGGCCTTAGCTTTCCTGACTGACTGCGTGTATTGGTTCCGGACTTCCCTGAACAGTTGCATATCCCGGGGACTATTCGATGCTATTGCAGTCCGCCACAGGATGTTTTTGTGCTGGTCGAGGGCAGTCAGGTCTGGGGTGAACCAAGGACTGTATCTGTTCTTAGTTCTGCATTTTTGAACGGAGCATGCTTATCTAAAATGGTAAGGAAGTTACTTTTAAAGAATGACCAGGCATCCTCAACTGACGGGATGAGGTCAATGTCCTTCCAGGATACCCGGGCCAGGTCGATTAGAAAGGCCTGCTCACAGAAGTGTTTTAGGGAGCGTTTGACAGTGATGAGGGGTGGTCGTTTGACTGCGGCTCCGTAGCGGATACAGGCAATGAGGCAGTGATCGCTGAGATCCTGGTTGAAGACAGCGGAGGTGTATTTGGAGGGCCAGTTGGTCAGGATGACGTCTATGAGGGTGCCCTTGTTTACAGAGTTAGGGTTGTACCTGGTGGGTTCCTTGATGATTTGTGTGAGATTGAGGGCATCCAGCCTAGATTGTAGGACTGGCGGGGTGCCAAGCATATCCCAGTTTAGGTCACCCAACAGAACAAACTCTGAGGCTAGATGGGGGGGCGATCAATTCACAAATGGTGTCCAGGGCACAGCTGGGAGCTGAGGGGGGGTCGGTAGCAGGCGGCAACAGTGAGAGACTTATTTCTGGAGAGAGTAATTTTCAAAATTAGTAGTTCGAACTGTTTGGGTATGGACCTGGAAAGTATGACATTACTTTGCAGGCTCTCTCTGCAGTAGACTGCAACTCCTCCCCCTTTAGCAGTTCTATCTTGACGGAAGATGTTATAGTTGGGTATGGAAATCTCTGAATTTTTGGTGGCCTTCCTGAGCCAGGATTCAGACACAGCAAGGACATCAGGGTTAGCAGAGTGTGCTAGAGCAGTGAGTAAAACAAACTTAGGGAGGAGGCTTCTGATGTTGACATGCATGAAACCAAGGCTTTTTCGATCACAGAAGTCAACAAATGAGGGTGCCTGGGGACATGCAGGGCCTGGGTTTACCTCCACATCACCCGCGGAACAGAGAAGGAGTAGTATGAGGGTGCGGCTAAAGGCTATCAAAACTGGTCGCCTAGAGCGTTGGGGACAGAGAATAAGAGGAGCAGGTTTCTGGGCATGGTAGAATATATTCAGGGCATAATGCGCAGACAGGGGTATGGTGGGGTGCGGGTACAGCGGGGGTAAGCCCAGGCACTGGGTGATGATGAGAGAGGTTGTGTCTCTGGACATGCTGGTTGTAATGGGTGAGGTCACCGCATGTGTGGGAGGTGGGACAAAGGAGTTATCAGGGGTATGAAGAGTAGAACTAGGGGCTCCATTGTGAACTAGAACAATGATAACTAACCTGAGCAACAGTATACAAGGCATATTGACATTTGAGAGAGACATACAGCGAGGCATACAGTAATCGCAGGTGTTGAATTGGGAAAGCTAGCTTAAACAGTAGGTGAGACAACAGCTAATCAGCTAGCACAACAACAGCAGGTAAAATGGCGTTGACTAGGCAACGGGGCCGACAGATAAAACATAAACAAGCAGAATGGAGTACCGTGATTAATGGACAGTCCAGAGTGCATCAGCTATGTAGCCAAGAGATCAGTGTCCAGGGGGCAGCGGTGGATGGGGCAGGGAAGCTGGACTGGCGAGTGTTATCCAGGTTGAAAAAAAGTTAACAATGACTAAATAGCTTGTAGCTAGTTAGCTGGTTAGCTTCTGGAGGTTCTTGAGTGTGTTCTAAAAATTAAAAATAATAGCGATTCCGTATCACATTGGGTGAGGCAGGTTTCCGGAAAGGTATAAACAGATTAAAAATCAAGAAGAGATAGAAAGTAAATATGGGTCCGGTGAGTGTTTGGGATGTGGCGATTCAGACGTTTAGCACGCCTGTGCTAACAAGCTAACAGTTCGTAGGCCCGGGCTAGACAAGCTAGCAGTTAGCAGGCCTGTGCTAACAAGCTAACAGTTCGTAGGCCCGGGCTAGACAAGCTAGCAGTTAGCAGGCCTGTGCTAACAAGCTAACAGTTCGTAGGCCCGGGCTAAACAAG
Organism: Oncorhynchus tshawytscha; assembly: GCF_018296145.1. Lineage (NCBI taxonomy): Eukaryota > Metazoa > Chordata > Actinopteri > Salmoniformes > Salmonidae > Oncorhynchus > Oncorhynchus tshawytscha. The sequence continues at coordinate 8,869,997 of NC_056436.1, read as the reverse complement.
GTAGCAGTTAGCGGACCGGGGCTAGACAAGCTAGCAGTTAGCAGGCCGAGTTTAGCAAGCAGGGAGATAGCGAGGGCTAGAGAGTTGGCCTTTAGGGGACGTCGCGATGGGGTGAGTCTGTTTATTCCTCTTCATGCGGTGACATCGATAGACCGGTCGTGGGCCCGGGTATTGTAGCCCAGGAGTATGCTACGGTGGTAGTACAGGTGCGCTGGCCGGGCTAGCTTCACGCTAAGTGGGTGGAAGCGCTAGCCAGGAGTAATCATCCGGGGTTGCGGTTTAGCTAGATAGCTAGTTGTGAAGATCCAGCTGAAATGTTCCGTTTGCGGTGGGAATCCAGGGATGAATCCGGGGATGAAAAATAAATAGGTCCGTTTTGCTCTGGTTAGAGTCGCGTTGTTCGAGCTGGCGAGAGCTTTCCGAGCTAAAGGTTAGCTTAGCTGATGACCGGTTAGCTGAAGACCGCTAGCATAGCTGGTGGTTAGCCGGCTAGCTTCAGTTGAGGGGTTCCGGTTCCGAAGTAAATATAAATACTTTAGGAAAAATAGCTACATTGGGTGAGGCGGGTTGCAGGAGAGTATTTGGAAGCTTAGGTTTAGCAAAATGTTTTTGAAGAAAAATATGTAAAAAACGAAAAATAGACGATATATACGAGGGACACGACGAGACAGGACGACTTACTGCTACGCCATCTTGGAAAGAAGCACCGCTGCTCTATGGTTATTACTGCTGCTTTGGGGTTATTACTGCTGCTCTATGGTTATTACTGCTGGTCTGGGGTTATTACTGCTGCTCTGGGGTTGTTACTGCTACTCTATGGTTATTACTGCTGCTCTCGGGTTATTACTGCTGCTCTATGGTTATTACTGCTGCTCTGGGGTTATTACTGCTGGTCTAGGGTTATTACTGCTGCTCTGGGGGTTATTACTGCTGCTCTAGGGTTATTACCGCTGCTCTGGGGGTTATTACGGCTGCTCTAGGATTATTAAGGCTGCTCCGGGGGTTATTACTGCCGCTCTAAGGGTATTACTGCTGCTCTGGGGTTATTACTGCTGCTCTAGGGTTATTACTGCTGCTCTATGGTTATTACTGCTGCTCTATGGTTATTACTGCTGCTCTGGGGGTTATTACTGCTGCTCTAGGGTTATTACTGCTGCACTATGGTTATTACTGCTGCTCTGGGGTTATTACTGCTGTTCTATGGTTATTACTGCTGCTCTAGGGCTATTACTGCTGCTCTATGGTTATTACTGCTGGTCTAGGGTTATTACTGCTGCTCTATGGTTATTACTGCTGCGCTGGGGTTATTACTGCTGCTCTATGGTTATTACTGCTGCTCTAGGGTTATTACTGCTGCTCTATGGTTATTGCTGCTGCTCTGGGGTTATTACTGCTGTTCTATGGTTATTACTGCCACTCTAGGGTTATTACCGCCGCTCTATGGTTATTACTGCTGCTCTGAGGGTTATTACTGCTGCGCTGGGGTTATTACTGCTGCTCTGGGGTTATTACTGTTGCTCTGGGGGTTATTACAGCTGCTCTAGGGTTATTACTGCTGCTCTATGGCTATTACTGCTGCTCTATGGTTATTACGGCTGCTCTGGGGTTATTACTGCTGCTCTACGGTTATTGCTGCTGCACTGGGGCTATTACTGCTGCTCTGGGGTTATTACTGCTGCTCTAGGGTTATTACTACCGCTCTATGGTTATTACTGCTGCTCTATGGTTATTACCGCTGCTCTAGGGTTATTACTGCCGCCCTATGGTTATTACTGCTGCTCTAGGGTTATTACCGATGTTCTATGGTTATTACTGCTGCTCTATGGTTATTACTGCCGCTCTAGGGTTATTACTACTGCCCTGGGGGCTATTTCTGCTGCTCTATGGTTATTACTACTGTTCCAGGGTTATTACTGCTGCTCTAGGGTTATTACTGCTGCTTTGGGGTTATTACCGCTCTGGGGATATCATTGCTGCTCTAGGGTTATTACTGCTGCTCTAGGGTTATTACTGCGGCTCTCTGGTTATTACCGCTCTATGGTTATTATTACTGCTCCAGGGTTATTATTACTGCTCCGGGGGTATTATTGCCGCTCTAGGGTTACTATTATTGCTCTTGGGTTATTATTACTGCTCTCGGGTTATTAATGCTGCTCCGGGGTTATTATTATTTTTGTTCTAGTGTTGTTATTACTGCTCTAGTGTTGTTATTTCTGCTCTAGGGTTATTATTACAGCTGTAATAGGGTTATTATTACTGCTCTAGTGTTGTTATTTCTACTCTAGGGTTATTATTACAGCTGTTACAGGGTTATTATTACTGCTCTAGGGTTACTATTATTGCTGCTCCGGGGTTATTATTATTGTTTCTCTAGTGTTGTTATTACTGCTCTAGTGTTGTTATTACTGCTCTGGTGTTGTTATTACGCTCTAAGGTTATTATTATTTCTGCTCTAGGGTTATTATTACAGTTGTTACACGGTTATTGTTACTGCTCTAGGGTTATTGTTATTGCTGCTCCGGGGTTATTATTATTGTTGCTCTAGTGTTGTTATTACAGCTGTTATAGGGTTATTATTACTGCTCTAGTGTTGCTATTTCTGCTCTAGGGTTATTATTATTACTTGGATAACCTTATTCACTATTATGTATGGAATTATTTTAAATTCTTTATGCGGTGCGTACTGCACAGAACACCGGAGGAATTATTACTGAAAATTCGTGTTTGTTTATGTGTCAATTAATCCCATAAGGGATGTGTTGCCAATTGCCAATTTAACATGAAAGCACACTTTCATTAATTACTTAATTCATGAATTCTCACACACGTACATACACACACACACACACACACACACACACACACACACACACACACACACACACACACACACACACACACACACACACACTCTCACACACACACACACACACACACACACACACACACACACACACACACACACACACACACACACACACACACACACACACACACACACACACACACACACACACACACACACACACACACACACACACACACACACACACACACACACACACACACACACACACACACACACACACACACACACACACACACACACACACACACACACACACACACACACACACACACACACACACACACACACACACACACACACACACACACACTAGGTGCATGGTAATGAATGAACAAAAAAACTGAGCAACTTCAAATGCTATTTGGCCTTAAACACAGAGTACACAGTGGCAGAATACCTGACCACTGTGACTGACCCAAACTTAAGGAAAACTTTGACTATGTACAGACACAGTGAGCATAGCCTTGCTATTGATAAAGACCACCATAGGCAGACCTGGCTCTCAAGAGAAGACAGACTATGTGCAGACTGCCCACAAAATGAGGTGGAAACTGAGCAGCACTTCCTAACCTCCTGCCAAATGTATGACCATATTAGAGACACATATTTCCCTCAGATTACACAGATCCACAAAGAATTTGAAAACAAACCCAATTTTGCTAAACTCCCATATCTACTGGGTGTAATACAAGATGACATTGCAGTCAGACGTATTTTGTCTTCTTCTTGTTGTGTCCCTTTATATATATCTTTGTATATCTTTTTTCTTCGCATATATTTAAAAAATATTTTTCTTAACCAACTTCAACATACTGTCCTGCAACCCGTCTCACCCAATGTGGTATGGATCTGCTATTTTCTTAACCTCAGAACCGGAACCCCCAACAGAAGCTAGCCAGCTAACTAACTACTAGCTAGTAGTCAGCTAGCCACTGCTAGCGGTCATCAACTAACCTTTAGCCAGGACAACTCCTGCCAGTCTGTACAACCCAGAGCTTATCGGACTCCTTTTTCTCCATATCACAGGATTCCTACTGCAAGCTCTGAACCTCTTCACCTGGATCACCGCAGCTAGCTAGCTGCTATACGATTGGCTTCTCCTGGCTAATGTCCCTGTCCCGAAGCAAGCACCAATTAGCCTGGAGCTAGCCTATGCTAATCCCTTCTCCTGGCTAGCTGAAGAGGACCATCAGCCACTCCTTGGGCTACAATACCTATTTTGCCAATTGGCCTGGACCCCTTTTATTGCCGATACGGAGCCCCGCCCGATCCATCACGGTTGGACTACCGATGTAATCCGCCCGAGGGGGATTTTCATCTGGCTCCTTCGTTGCGACGTCCCCTGAATGCCCATCTGCCAGCCTGCTAGCTTGCTAGCCGCAGCCCGCTAGCTATCTAGAGCACACCAGACTGTAAATTGTAGTCGCCCATCAGTCAATTTCTTGAGTACTATTCCTATTGTTCCAATTGGCCTGGACCCTTTTACTACAAGGACACCTGCTGATCCAGCACGACTGGTCTGCCGACGTAGCCGCATGAGGGGGCTACAACAACTGACTTCTTCCGTTGCGATGTCCCTCTAAGGCACTTCTGCTAGCCTGCTAGCCCTGGCCCTCTAGCTGTCTGAATCGCCCGTCCAGCTACTCATTGGACCCTATAATCACTCGGCTACGCATGCCTCTCCCTAATGTCAATATGCCTTGTCCATTACGGTTTTGGTTAGTGATTATTTTCTTATTTCACTGTAGAGCCTCCAGCCCTGCTCAATATGCCTCAGATAACCCTCTTGTCCCACCCTCCACACATGTGACCTCACCTGGTTTAATTGATGTCTCTAGAGACAATACCTTTCTCATTGTCACTCAATGCCTAGGTTTACCTCAACTGTATTTACATCCTACCATACATTTGTTTGTACATTATGCATTGAATCTATTCTACCGCGCCCAGAAACTTGCTCCTTTTACTCTTTGTACCGAACGTACTAGACGACCAGTTCATATAGCCCTTAGCCGTACCTTTATCCTACTCCTCTGCTCCTCTGGTGATGTAGAGGTTAATCCCTGCAGTGCTCCACTCCCCTTCCCCAGGCCCTCTCATATGTTGACTTCCGTAGCTGTAAAAGCCTTGGTTTCATGCATATTAATATTAGAAACTTCCTCCCTAAGTTTGTTTTATTCACTGCTTTAGCACACTCTGTCAACCCGGATGTCCTAGCTGTGTCTGAATCCTGGCATAGGAAGGCCACCAAAAACCCTGAAATTTCCATCCTTAACTATAACATTTTCCAAAATTATCTATATCCTATCTATTTTCAGAACTCGTGCTGTTAGGTGACCTAAACTGGGACATGCATAACACCCCGGCCATCCTACAATCTAAGTTTGATGCCCTCAATCTCACACAAATGATCAATGAACCTAACAGGTACAATCCCAAATCTGTAAACACAGGCACCCTCATAGATGTCATCCTAACCAACCTGCCCTCCATAACACACCTCTGCTGTCTTCAACCAGGATCTCAGCAATCACTGCCTCATTGCTTGCATCCGTAATGGGTCTGCGGTCAATCGACCACCCCTCATCACTGTCAAGTGCTCCCTAAAACACTTCAGCGAGCAGGCAATCCTAATCGACCTGGCCCGGGTATCCTGGAAGGATGTTGACCTAATTCCGTCACTAGAAGATGCCAGGTTTTTCATTAAAAGTGCTTTCCTCACAATCTTAAATAAGCCCTATTAAAAAAAATGTAGAAACAGGAACAGATATAGCCCTTGACCAGCACAAAAACATCCTGTGGCGTAATGCATTAGCATCAAATAGACCCCACGATATGCAACTTTTCAGGGAAGTTAGGAACCAATATACACAGGCAGTTAGGAAAGCAAAGGCTAAAGTTCTGGGACACTGTAAAGTCCATGGAGAGTAAGAGAACCTCCTCCCAGTTGCCCACTGCACTGAGGCTTGGAAACACTGTCACCACCGATACATCCACAATAATTGAGAAGTATTTTTCTACGGCTGGCCATGCTTTCCACCTGGCCACCCCTACCCTGGTTAACACCCCTACACCCCCCACAGCAACTTGCCCAAGCCCCATTTCTCCTTCACCCAAATCCAGATAGCTGATGTTCTGAAAGAGCTGCAAAGTCTGGACCCCTACAAATCAGCAAGGTTAGACAATCTGGGCCCTCTCATTCTAAAATGATCAGCCAAAATTGTTTCAACCCCTATTGCTAGCCTGTTCAACCTCTTTTTCGTATCGTCTGAGATCCCCAAAGATTGGAAAGCTGCCACAGTCATCCCCCTCTTCAAAGGGGAGACACTCTAGACCCAAACTGCTATAGACCTATATCTATCCTACCCTGCCTTTCTAAGGTCTTCGAAAGCCAAGTTAACAAACAGATCACAGACCATTTCGAATCCCACCGTACTTTCTCCGCTATGCAATCTGGTTTCCGAGCTGGTCATGGGTGCACCTCAGCCATGCTCAAGGTCCTAAACGATATCCTAACCGCCATCGATCATAGATAATACTGTGCAGCTGTATTCATATTCATCGACCTGGCCAAGGCTCACCACATTCTTATCGGCAGACTCAACAGCCTTGGTTTCTGAAATGACTGCCTCGCCTGGTTCACCACCTACTTCTCAGACAGAGTTCAATGTTTCAAATCTGAGGGCCTGTTGTCCGGACCTCTGGTAGTCTCTATGGGGGTGCCACAAGGTTAAATTCTCGGGCCGACTCTTTTCTCTGTATACATCAATGATGTCGCTCATGCTGCTGGTGATTCTCTGATCCACCTCTACGCAGACGACACCATTCGGTATACTTCTGACCCTTCTTTGGACATTGTGTTAACTGACCTCCAGACGAGCTTCAAAGCCATACATCTCTCCTTCAGATGCCTCCAACTGCTCTCAAATGCAAGTAAAACTAAATGCATACTCTTCAACCAATCGCTGCCCGCACCTGCCCGCCTGTCCAGCATCACTACTCTGGACGGTTCTGACTTAGAATATGTGGACAACTGCAAATACCTAGGTGTCTGGTTAGACTGTAAACTCTCCTTCCAGACTCACATTAAGCATCTCCAATCCAAAATTAAATCTAGAATCAGCTTCCTATTTCGCAACAAAGCATCCTTCACTCATGCCGCCAAACATACCCTCGTAAAACTAACTATCCTGCCGATCCTTGACTTCGCCGATGTCATTTACAAAATAGCCTCCAACACTCTACTCAGCAAATGTGATGCAGCCTATCACAGTGCCATCCGTTTTGTCACCAAAGCCCCATATACTACCCACCACTGCGACCTGTATGCTCTCGTTGGATCCCACCACTGCGACCTGTATGCTCTCGTTGGCTGGCCCTCGCTTCATGCACATCGCCAAACCCACTGGCTCCAGGTCATCTACAAGCCTCTGCTAGGTAAAGCCCCGCCTTATCTCAGCTCACTGGTCACCATAGCAGCACCCACCCGTAGCACATGCTCCAGAAAGTATATTTCACTGGTCACCCGCAAAGCAAATTCCTCCTTTGGCTTCCTTTTTCCTTCCAGTTCTCTGCTGCCAATGACTGGAACAAATTGCAAAAATCACTGAAACTGGAGACCCATATCTCCCTCACTAACTTTAAGCACCAGCTGTCAGAGTAGCTCACAGATCACTGCACCTGTACATAGCCCATCTATAAACAGCCCATCCAACTTCCTCATCCCCATACTGTTATTTTTTATTTTATTTTGTTTTGCTCCTTTGAACCCCAGTATCTGTACTTGCACATTTATATTTTGCACATTAATCTATCACTCCAGTGTTGAATTGCTATCGTGTAATTATTTCGCCACTATGGCTTGTTTATTGCCTACCTCCCTTATCTTATCTCATTTGCACACACTGTATATAGACGTTTTCTCTATTGTGATATTGACTGTATGTTTGTTTATTCCATGTGTTTCTCTGTGTTGTTGTTTGTGTCGCACTGCTTTGTTTTATCTGGCCAGGTCGAGTTGTAAATGAGAACTTGTCCTCAACTGGCCTACCTGGTTAAATAAAGGTGAAATAAAAAAAAAAAATACCACAGTGTGACATCACATCAGCAAGATTTGTGACCTGTTGCCACATGAAAAGGGCAACTAGTGAAGAACAAACACCATTGTATTTATTTTCCCTTTTGTACTTCAACTATTTGCACATTGTTACAGCACTGTATATATACATAATATGACATTTGAAATGTCTGTATTATTTGGGAACTTCTGTTAGAGTAATGTTTACTGTTAATTCTTATTGTTTATTTCACTTTTATGTATTATCTACTTCACTTGCTTTGGCAATGTTAACATGTCTGCCATGCCAATAAAGCCCTTGAATTGAATTGAGAGAGAGAAAGGGATATAGAATGCTGTGGCTGCACCTACTTCCCCTTCTTAGAGCCTCTAATGGGTTCCTGCCCTCCATCTTTGTCAGATTGCTTCAAATATTTAGCAGGCGAGTGCAAGCTAGGGGAGGGAGGGGTATGGCTGGCTAGCGTTGTGTTCATGTTCTCTCCTATACTATGTGTCTGGATGCCCAGAAACAGGACCGTCTGGGGGTGAGGGGCAAAATCAAACATGGAAGAGTATCAGAGTGGACGTGCAACAAGGCATGGTGGCCTACATACAGTACTCACTGAGAAATAGCTTGAAGTTCGGACTGCCAAGCAGTGGATTCACACACACACACATGTTGGATGTCCTGTTTCTCTACAGTAGGTCTCTGTGGGTTGACTTCCTGTTTGACTACAGTAGGTATATGGGCGTTGAAGTCCTGTTTCCTGACACTAGGTCTCTGTGGGTTGAAGTCCTGTTTCCCGACACTAGGTCTTTGGGGGTTGAAGTCCTGTTTCCTGACACTAGGTCTCTGTGGGTTGAAGTCATGTTTCCCTACACTAGGTCTCTGTGGGTTGAAGTCCTGTTTCCCTACAGCAGGTCTCTGTGGGTTGACTTCCTGTTTCCCTACAGCAGGTCTCTATGGGTTGATGGGTGTATTTATGCCCTGGGTAAAGCATCTTTAATATAGTGTAGATGATGTAAACCTCCAGGACCAGAGGCCAGGGTGAACGGGTAATTTACCCAGCATTGTCAAGCTAAAACAGGGAAAGGGCCTTGCCCTAACTTTTGCAACAAAGATGGAAGCACAGAATCATCTAGAATGTCATTGTATGCTGTAGCATTACCATTTCCCTTCACTGGATCTAAGGTGCCTAGCCCAAACCATTATTCCTCCTCCACCAAAAATGACAGTTGGCAATATGCATTCGGCAGTTTGCATTCTCCTGGCATCCGCCAAACCCAGGTTTCCACTCCCCCAGAGTCCAATGGCATTATGTCACTCCAGCTGATGCTTGGCATTGCACATGGTGATCTTAGGCTGCCCGTCCATGGAAACCCATTTCGTGTAGCTCCCGATGAACAGCTATTGTGCTGATGTTGCTTTCAGAGGCAGTTGGAACTTGGTAGTGAGTGTTGCAACCGAGGAAATACTATTTTTATGCACTACGCAGATCAGCAATGGGCGGTCCCATTCTGTGAGCTTGTGTGGCCTACCACTTCACGGCGGAGCTGTTGTTAATCCTAGAGGTTTCCACTTCACAGGAACAGCACTTACAGTTGACCGGGGCAGTTCTAGCAGGGCGACATTTGATGAACTGACTTCTTGGAAAGGTGGTATCCTATGACGTTGTCATATTGAAAGTCATTGAGCTCTTTAGTAAGGCCATTCTACTGCCAATGTTTGTCTATGGAGATTGCATGGCTGTGTGCTCGATTTTATACACCTGTCAGCAACGGGCATGGATGAAATAGCCGAATCCACTCATTTGAATATATTTTATAGTTTAGATTATTCAAAGTAGCCACACTTTGCCTTGATGACACTTTTCCTTCACACTGCGGTCCAACTCATCCCAAACCATCTCAACTGGGAGAGGTCGGGTGGTTGTGGAGGCCAGGTCATCTGATGCAGCACTCAATCACTCTCCTTCTTGGTCAAATATCCATTGCACAGTCTGGAGGTGTGTTGGGTCATTGTCCTGTTGAAAAACAAATGATAGTCCCACTAAGCGGAAACCAGATGGGATGGCGTATCGCTGCAGAATGCTTTGGTAGCCATGCTGTTAAAGTGTGCCTTGAATTCAAAAAAAAATCACACACAGTGTCACCAGCAAAGCACCCCCACACCATCACACCTCTTCCTCCATGCTTCACGGTGGGAACCACACATGCAGAGATCATCCGTTCACCTACTCTGCGTCCCACAAAGTAACAACGGTTGGAACCAAAAATCTTAAATTTGGACTCATCAGACCAAAGGACAGATTTCTACCGGTCTAATGTCGATTGCTCGTGTTCCTTGGCCCAAGCAAGTCTCTTCTTCTTATTGGTGTCCTTTAGTAGTCATTTCTTTGCAACAATTTGACCATGAAGGTCTGATTCACGCAGTCTCCTCTGACCAGTTGATGTTCAGATGTGTCTGTTACTTGAACTCTGTGAAGCATTTATTTGGGCTGCAATTTCTGAGGCTGGTGACTCTAATGAACTTATCCTCTGCAGCAGATGTAACTCTGGGTCTTCCTTTCCTGTGGCAGTCCTCATGAGAGCCAGTTTCATCATTGCACTTGATGATTTTTGTGACTGAGCTTGAAGAAACGTTCAAAGTTCTTGAAATGTTCATAATTGACTGACCGTCATGTCTTAAAGTAATGATGGACTGTCTTTTCTCTTTGATTATTTGAGCTGTTCTTGCTACAATATAGACTTGGTATTTTTACCAAATAGTGCTATCTTCTGTATACCCCCCTCCACCTAGTCACAACACAACTGATTGGCTGAAACGCATTAAGAAGGAAAGAAATTCCACAAATTACATTTTAACAAGGCACACCTGTTAATTGAAATGCATTCCAGGTGACTACCTCATGAAGCTGGTTGAGAGAATGCCAAGCGTGTGCATAGCTGTCATCAAGACAAAGGGGTCGCTTCTTTGAAGAATCTCAAATATAAAATATATTTTGATTTGTTGAACACTTTTTTTGGTTACTACATGATTCCATATGTGTTATTTCATAGTTTTGATGTCTTCACTATTATTCTACAATGTAGACAATAGTACAAATAAAAAAAGACAAGCCTTTGAATGAGTAGGTGTGTCCAAAATTTTGACTGGTGCTGTACACATCATCGGCTACAGTAGGCTACTAAACACCATTTCCAGTGGCACACTGACTCACCTAATGATGAAGATGAAGCCACGGTGATGGTTGATGCGCTCGTCTTGGCAGAAGCCTATCTCTAAATGGGGTGGGGGGGTGCTTTTTCGTCAACAGTAAATTTACCACGCATCGAAAATTGCATCTTGGTCCTATGATTTCTTAATCCGGCCCTGTGTGTACAACATTTACTGGGAGCATGCATGTGACCAAGCGTTTGTCAGAGTATACGAGTGTATGTGAGTGTACCGCTGACTGTACATCCAGGATGTATTGTCTCACAGCGGCAGATCCAGGACAGTGGCTAGCATGTGCAGAGGCTAGGTCACGTCTCAGTGAACACGTGGGTTTTGGAACGTGTCTGTGTGTAGGTCACATCTTCACGGCCCGGAATTTGAGTGTTTCTATCGAGACATGTCACCCGCACACGCACACACACATAGACACACACACACATAGACACACACACGCGCATAGACACACACACATGACTTCAATGAAAACGAACACTGACACATGGTTATATTACAGTAACAATATGGCACTTTTAATGTTGCCTAATTCTGCTCAGCGAATAGCCCAACCACGGAACATTATGGACTAAACGTTTACACCCTGTTGCTATGACAATACTAGTCAAATGAAGAACCTTTATCTGCAATGTGTGTGTGTGTGTGTGTGTGTATGTGTATGTGTATGTGTGTGTGTGTGTGTGTGTGTGTGTGTGTGTGTGTGTGTGTGTGTGTGTGTGTGTGTGTGTGCGTGTGTGCGTGTGTGTGTGCGCGTGTGTGTGTGTGTGTGTGCGCCGGCCTGTGTGTGTGTGTGTGTGTGTGTGGCGTGTGTGTGTGTGTGTGTGTGTGTGTGTGTGTGTGTGTGTGTGTGTGTGTGTGTGTGTGTGTGTGTGTGTGTGTGTGTGTGTGTGTGTGTGTGTGTGTGTGTGTGTGTGTGTGTGTGTGTGTGTGCGTGTGTGTGTGTGTGTGTGTGTGCGTGCGCGGTGTGTGTGTGTGTGTGTGTGTGTGTGGTGTGTGTGTGTGTGTGTGTGTGTGTGTGTGTGTGTGTGTGTGTGTGTGTGTGACAGATAAGAAGTAGATGGAGAAGCAGATCTATAGAAGGTAACGCTGTAGGAAACACCCAAACTCACCAGGCCAACACCATGCCTCTGCTACTGACAGATGATTTAACACACACACCATAGCTACACATCAACTGGGTTGAAATTGAAATATACAAGTAAATTAAATACCAAAGAGTGATTTATGTTATGCATGATTTATATTTCTTTTCACCGGGTAAAGCATGAGTAATGAGAACATTCTCATTTAGGGATATGTTTAGTTTTGTTGGTTTCATATAAAGACATTGCTGTATGTATTGTCACACACACCACACACCACACACCACACACACACAGATAGAGAACCTCCTGCATTAATAATGTTGACCTGGTAGCAACCTGTGAATAATGAAACACATCTTGTCTTTGATGTGAAGGAGACAGATGTGACATGGTAACATGGCGGCAGACCCCCCCCCCCCCCCCCCATCCCCCTCTCCCCTCCTTGTCCACTGTTGACACTGTTGTTCACATTGTTTTAATTAACCAGTCTATGTAAACCTTCACGTCCTGAAGGCTGGGTAGAGGGCAACGTCTGGGCACTGGGCTCCTCCATGGCTCAATGAAATGTGAGGAATGTTAACAATAAAGGCAGTTACTCTGCTACACTCGGGAAAACGGTTAGGGTACCAGTATTGTTTCCCTGGGGGGCGGGGTACAAAAATATCTAAATGCACATCATGTACCTTCAGAAGTACACGTATGATGTACAATCATCACACATTCTCGAAATCCATGCCCATCATTATTATATTTCCCAGCATGCTCTTTTTAAATTTTTTGTTTATTTAACTAGGCAAGTCAGTTAAGAACAAATTCTTATTTACAATAACAGCCTACCCCGGCCAAACCCTAACTCTAACCCCAGCCAAACCCTAACTCTAACCCCAGCCAAACCCTAACTCTAACCCCAGCCAAACCCTAACTCTAACCCCAGCCAAACCCTAACTCTAACCCCGCCAAACCCTAACTCTAACCCCAGCCAAACCCTAACTCTAACCCGGCCAAACCCTAACTCTAACCCCGCCAAACCCTAACTCTAACCCCGGCCAAACCCTAACTCTAACCCCAGCCAAACCCTAACTCTAACCCCGGCCAAACCCTAACTCTAACCCCAGCCAAACCCTAACTCTAACCCCAGCCAAACCCTAACTCTAACCCCAGGCCAAACCCTAACTCTAACCCCGGCCAAACCCTAACTCTAACCCCAGCCAAACCCTAACTCTAACCCCAGCCAAACCCTAACTCTAACCCCAGCCAAACCCTAACTCTAACCCCAGCCAAACCCTAACTCTAACCCCGGCTAACTCTAACCCCAGCCAAACCCTAACTCTAACCCCAGCCAAACCCTAACTCTAACCCCGGCCAAACCCTAACTAACTAACCCCAGCCAAACCCTAACTCTAACCCCAGCCAAACCCTAACTCTAACCCCGGCCAAACCCTAACTCTAACTCCGCCAAACCCTAACTCTAACCCCGGCCAAACCCTAACTCTAACCCCAGCCAAACCCTAACTCTAACCCCAGCCAAACCCTAACTCTAACCCCAGCCAAACCCTAACTCTAACCCCAGCCAAACCCTAACTCTAACACCAGCCAAACCCTAACTCTAACTCCCCCAGCCAAACCCTAACTCTAACCCCCCAGCCAAACCCTAACTCTAACCCCAGCCAAACCCTAACTCTAACCCCAGCCAAACCCTAACTCTAACCCCAGCCAAACCCTAACTCTAACCCCAGCCAAACCCTAACTCTAACCCCAGCCAAACCCTAACTCTAACCCCGGCCAAACCCTAACTCTAACCCCAGCCAAACCCTAACTCTAACCCCGGCCAAACCCTAACTCTAACACCGGCCAAACCCTAACTCTAACCCCAGCCAAACCCTAATTCTAACCCCAGCCAAACCCTAACTCTAACCCCAGCCAAACCCTAACTCTAACCCCAGCCAAACCCTAACTCTAACCCCGGCCAAACCCTAACTCTAACCCCAGCCAAACCCTAACTCTAACCCCGGCCAAACCCTAACTCTAACCCCGGCCAAACCCTAACTCTAACCCCGGCCAAACCCTAACTCTAACCCCAGCCAAACCCTAACTCTAACCCCGGCCAAACCCTAACTCTAACCCCGGCCAAACCCTCTAACCCCAGCCAAACCCTAACTCTAACCCCAGCCAAACCCTAACTCTAACCCCCGGCCAAACCCTAACTCTAACCCCAGCCAAACCCTAACTCTAACCCCGGCCAAACCCTAACTCTAACCCCAGCCAAACCCTAACTAACCCCGGCCAAACCCTAACTCTAACCCCGGAACTCTAACCCCAGCCAAACCCTAACTCTAACCCCAAACCCCAGCCAAACCCTAACTCTAACCCCAGCCAAACCCTAACTCTAACCCCAGCCAAACCCTAATTCTAACCCCAGCCAAACCCTAACTCTAACCCCAGCCAAACCCTAACTCTAACACCAGCCAAACCCTAACTCTAACCCCAGCCAAACCCTAACTCTAACCCCAGCCAAACCCTAACTCTAACCCCGGCCAAACCCTAACCCGGACAACGCTGGGCCAATTATGCGCCGCCCTATGGGACTCTCAATCACGGCCGGTTGTGATACAGCCTGGAATCAAACCAGGGTCTGTAGTGATGCCTCTAGTGCTGAGATGCAGTGCCTTAGACCGCTGCGCCACTCAGGAGCCCTACAGCTCTATTGCAGGTAGATTTTTAGAATTGTTTGTTTCAATATGTGTGTTTTTGCATGCACAATGATTGACTAATTTTATGCTAAGATGAATAACTTGCAAAACAAAACCAATCGATTCTGTTAGTAGTTACTAAGATTGGTTGATACCGTTAGGAAGTATTGTCATAAAGAGTTTCATTTCAATTATAAAATATTCACTCAGGCACTCTAACCAGGTGTTATCTCTGGAAGTAGCCTAGACTAGCGAGCAAGCTAGTCAACGTCTTTCGGCCAATTAGCTTCAGCCAGATAGCTAGGTGGGACAACCACACATCACAGGCAGGCTGTAGTAAGTACACATCCCTTTTGAAAGGGATGAGTTTTTTCATTTTCATTTTAATTTAAAATGTAATTTGAATGCTTCTGACTAATATTGATGCCGTTTTTCTACCAGAGAAGTAGGTTCTTTCAGTTGCTCTTTGAAGCCCTAGTGCAGTCAGAAATGTGATTTCCCTGTGTTTTATATATATATTTCCACATTATAAGGTTGGACAAATACTGTGAAATAGTGAAAAAAATGTTAATGCTCTTTTAGTGTAAGAGCTGTTTGAAAAGACTGCCTGAAATGTCAGCCTGTTTTGGTGGAATTTTAATTTTGGCCTGCCTGGTGACATAACCAGTAAACTAGTTAATAGACCAATAATAAAGAGAGTTCCAAACCTCTCTGCCAATAACAGCAAGTTTTCAGTTTTCCCCTCCCCACTCAGACCACTCCCAGACAGCCCTAGCAAAATTATTTATTGGGAAATTGCTCGTTGCTAAGAAGCTAAATATGATTTATTTCTTAGCATTTAATTGAAAAAAACAAACTAAACAATCACATTAAGTTACTTTATTGTTACCCTTAAATTATATGATATTGAGATAAAAACAGCTGTGTTGGACCTTTAAGGAACTGCAAGGATACAATTATGTACCTATAACTAAAGTGCTTCTACACCTGCATTGCTTGCTGTTTGGGGTTTTAGGCTGTGTTTCTGTACAGCACTTTGAGATATCAGCTGATGTAAGAAGGGCTATATAAATAAAGTTGATTTGATTTGATTTGAGGTACAAAGGACGTACCACTACAGTGACAAGCGATTATTATTTTTTGACCATTATTATTTTTTTAATACGTCTAAGAGTGTACTGGGAGTCAGTTGTATGGGAAACAGTGAGGTCAGCATTGTGCAGTTGCATGTAGGTTGTACAGGCTGTTGCTTATCAACACAATGGAGCATAGAAGTTTCAAAATGAAAAACCCTAACGTGAGAGATAAACGAGTAAGATGGAGAAGAAAACCTAAAATACACACAAGTGTGTACACATCTACTGTGCATCTCTGTGCTTTAGTCCAATAGTTACATTGTTTTATTTGATTTATTTAACCTTTATTTATTCCAGGAGAACAAATTCTTATTTACAATGACAGCCTTAAAGTATTTCAGAACCAGAATCAGGCCACTATAAGTTTACGGGCGAGGCTGACAGAGGTCAAGTGAATGAACGAGAGAAAGAGATCAAGTGAGAGATTTAAGTCTCTGGACTAGCTAAAGCTCTTATATTTTAATAATACCTTTTCAGGGAGTGGGCAGAGGTAGTTGTCATTGAGAGCGTGCTGTGCTGTATTGTAGGTCACTGCTGTGGGCAAGGAGAGGGCAGAGAAGGCAGAGACACACAGACCGACTGGATCCTAAGGATAGGGGCTTAGGCACACACAGTAGAATTTTAACTACAGAGTGCACCATGTAACATGAATGCTAATCCTAGCAGAGTGACACTGAGACTCAATTTACACAGAAAATGTACACAGAGTTGTGTGATTTGTCTCTCTTTGCTATCATTGGTTGTTGTCTTCATGCTGTGTTCTGGAAGTTCTGCATTTTAGGTTCTCCAAGGACTGAGTGTCAAAAAGTCAAGGGCAGGGCGGTCCAAAACCACGCTTAATTACAGGACAGCTCACATAAACGTACATTGTAGACATTCACTGTTAGTGGTTTATGGTACTCAGAATGGAATTTTCCACTCCTGGGATTTTTGTCAACCTTGTTGTTGCTTAAAATAGCTACCAGTTGGATCCCTGGTCTATGGGGAGAATGGTACTGTGTTAATCATGTCAGATGAGGACAAGCATAATCCATATCCCATCCACCCGCCTACCTCCCTCCCTGCCCCATTCTACCTCTATGGGCTGCCGCTGCACTTTCTACTTACTTCAATACAGTCTGCCCCCTAATTGTGAATGACAGGTCATTTCCCCCTATCACGGCTTTATCTCTTGCAGAGGGTTTGTGATTAACATAAAATTAAGAGGAAGACAAGTGAGGGGAGAGAAAGAGAAAGAGAGAAACATATGGAGAAATGGATGTAAATAAAAAGAGGGGGAGAACAATGAAGGGAGAGAGAGAAGAGAGAGAGAGAGAGAGAGAGAGACAGAGAGACGGAGAGACGAAGAG
>NC_056436.1:8815080-8847580 GCF_018296145.1 Oncorhynchus tshawytscha | reverse complement strand
AGGGTAATCAACTGTATAGGAGATAAATGACTGATGAAAGGAGGAAAGAGCAGGTGGGAAAATCTGACAACAGACAACTGAAAACAAACAACAAGGAGATAAACATTTCCCTCACAGTGAAATGAAATGGTAAAGATGTAAACAGAGAGAGAGAGAGAGAGAGAGAATAGAAAAAGAGAGGAAAATGAAGTGTAGAAGAGAGTGGCAGAGAAAAGGAAAGGGACATTCATGTGAGAAAGTGAGATGATGGAGGACAGAAGCAAGCCGACAGAGATCGAATGATGGAGAAGAGGAGGAATGTGCTCTGAAATAAATAAATTGGCAGAGGAGAGGAGGAAATGAACAAGGAAGAAGGAATGATAAGAGAGAGAGGGGGAGAGTAGAAGAAAGGGGGGAAGAAGGAGAGAAAGAGAGAAAGAGAGAAAGACAGACAGACAGACAGACAGACAGACAGACAGACAGAAAGAAAGACAGACAGACAGACAGACAGACAGACAGACAGACAGACAGACAGACAGACAGACAGACAGACAGACAGACAGACAGACAGACAGACAGACAGACAGACAGACAGACAGACAGACAGACAGACAGACAGACAGACAGACAGACAGACAGACAGACAGACAGACAGACAGACAGAACAGAAGAGAGAAAGGAGGGAGAGGCTTTTAAGTCTGACTATGCTGTACTGTAGGCTACTGTTCCTTTCAGATGCAATACTAAATTATTAAAGACCTACTGACGACTCAGGAGACACAGAGAGGGAGAGAAGGAGAGAGGGAACAAAAGAGGGGGGAAATGGGGTAGAATGAGAGAGGGAGTGGGAAGACCTGATCTGACATTAAATCATAGGATCACCTGACCCAACCTCCCCCCACACCTGACAATAACTTGATTTGGTTGACTCTGATTCAATTGGTAATCAATCTCTTCCACCTCTTCACTCACTCTCTCTCTCTCTCTCTCTCTCTCTCTCTCTCTCTCTCTCTTTCTCTCTCTCTCTCTCTCTCTCTCTCTCTCTCTCTCTCTCTCTCTCTAAAACAAACCGAAAACAAGACCACAGAAGCCCAGTAACAGGGAACCCACACACAGGGAAATGTGAGTGCATCAACATGTCTCCACTTCTCTGTGACAAAAAGCTACACAGCAGTGAGTGATAGTGTTTTGGTTGGGCTCCAGGCTCCAGGCTCCAGGCTTATGATGTTCTCTATGTATGTGGTATCTTCATTTGACCAGTTTCTCACAGCAGACAAACAGCAGACAAACAGGGTGATCATAATAAGATCCTACACACTGAGGAGTAACACCCAAACTCATTGTTCGTAAATAACCTTTCCACGTCTTCGAAACATTGAGTGTCTTGCCGCCTGCCTCCCAGTGTATGGAAATAGAAGCGCTATTGTTGACCTCACAGGCTGGTTCTTACCGGGTTTTCCGATGCTACTTGACAGCAGTCACATGCTCCTGTTCCGTCTGTCCCGACATCAAAGCTTGGCAGATAAAGAAGAATATACATCTCTCAGCAGATAAAATGGCTATTTGTAGAGTTCAAATGATCGTCTTCTAAACACGATTTTCTAAAAAAAAAAAAAAAAAAAAAAAAGCTTTGACATTATGACAACTGAACTTGGAATGACAAAGTGTAGTGTTGTTTATGTTTTTATGTTAATGTCATAACGTATAGTATAATGTATTTAAACTACATCATCTATAGGCCTAGATGTTATTTAAAGGAAATCTGTATAGGCCTTGATATTATTTAAAGTAAATCTGTATAGGCCTAGATGTTATTTAAAGTAAAGCTTTATAGGCCTAGATGTTATCTGAAGTAAAGCTTTATAGGCCTAGATGTTATCTAAAGTAAAGCTCTATAGACCTAGATGTTATTTAAAGTAAAGCTCTATAGACCTAGATGTTATCTAAAGTAAAGCTCTATAGACCTAGATGTTATTTAAAGTAAAGCTCTATAGACCTAGATGTTATTTAAAGTAAAGCTCTATAGACCTAGATGTTATCTAAAGTAAAGCTCTATAGACCTAGATGTTATCTAAAGTAAAGCTTTATAGACCTAGATGTTATTTAAAGTAAAGCTCTATAGACCTAGATGTTATTTAAAGTAAAGCTCTATAGACCTAGATGTTATTTAAAGTAAAGCTCTATAGACCTAGATGTTATCTAAAGTAAAGCTCTATAGACCTAGATGTTATCTAAAGTAAAGCTCTATAGACCTAGATGTTATCTAAAGTAAAGCTCTATAGACCTAGATGTTATCTAAAGTAAAGCTTTATAGACCTAGATGTTATTTAAAGTAAAGCTCTATAGACCTAGATGTTATCTAAAGTAAAGCTCTATAGACCTAGATGTTATTTAAAGTAAAGCTGTATAGGCTTTACTGGGCGGCAGCGTAGCCTAGTGGTTAGAGCATTGGACTAGTAAATAAAAGGTTGCAAGATTCAATCCCTGAGCTGACAGGGTACAAAATCTGTCGTTCTGCCCCTGAACAAGACAGTTAACCCACTGTTCCTAGGCCATCTTTGAAAATAAGAATTAGTTCTTCACTGACTAAAATAAATAGGCCTATGTTGTAATCAGCTAAACTTAGATTATTGAGGTAGTAAAGGAATGACAGGAAATGTTAGAAGTGAATGGTTCTCTGAAGAAAGACAGAGGTCTTTGGAATGTGTTTGATAGAGGAGAGCGATGAGTTAATATAGGGAAGACAGATGGATATCTGTGGATTATGAGGTGAGAGGTGAGGTCAGTTCCCCTTAAGGGAGTAATCAGGGTTGGTATCTGGTTACCTTCTTTCCTGTGGAGCCATAAACTGTAAGGAGGAGGGGTGTCCTAAGCAGGATGCATATAAACTGTAATGTCTGAAATGTTTTGCTGTCTGATTACAGCTGTACAGAACCTTGGGGAATAATTCAATTTAGTTAAAGCTTCTCTAGTGTCCGTGACTTATTTACTCTGAAAAATAAGAACCTAACACCTAAATGTTATTTAAAGTAAAAATGTATAGGCCTAGATGTTTTAATTTTACATTTTTATTTAACCTTGGTTTATACAGGTTTTTGTCGTAGAGATCAAGTCTATTTTTCAAGACAGACCTGGTCCAACAGCCGCAGGGGGAAGAAAGTTTCAACCAAAACAACTTACATATACTAACACAACATTGAACAAAACTAGGCACTTATAGTACAACAATTACATATTATGTAAAGAAACACAAATGTCAGAACTTAAAACCAGCTGTCCCGAAGACAATTACACTATTCTTTGATACTTACATCAACCAAGTGTTTAAACACCACCAACATAACTAAATCATCAAAGTTTAAAATGTTCAGGATAGAATTCCAGGACCACAGAGCTGAGAAACTAAAACTTTTTCTTCCATGACCTGTTCTAATTCTTGATATTGTTAAAAGCAAATGAGAATGGGACCGTAAATCATGTTTATTTTTCTGACCTGATTAAAAAATAACAGTGATAAAGTGGCATTTTACCCAATATGGCCTAATAAATCAGTGTATACCGGTGTTTAAGCCTACGCAAGGTCAATAATGACCAGCCAACGATGCTCTAGAGATCACAATGATGTGTTAGATGTGTTTGATTGGTAATGAACTTGAAGGACGCATGATACACTGAATCAAGTGCTCTCCGGGTAGTGGTTGAGGCCTCCATATATAAACTCAGCAAAAAAAGAAACGTCCTCTCACTGTCAACTGCGTTTATTTTCAGAAAACTTAACGTGTAAATATTTGTACGATCATAACAAGATTCAACAACTGAGACAAAAACTGAACAAGTTCCACAGACATGTGACTAACAGAAATTGAATAATGTGTCCCTGAACAAAGGGGGGTCCAAATCAAAAGTAACAATCAGTATCTGGTGTGGCCACCAGCTGCATTAAGTACTGCAGTGCATCAGATTTGCTAGTTCTTGCTGTGAGATGTTACGCCACTCTTCCACCAAGGCACATGCAAGTTCCAGGATATTTCTGGGGGGAATGGCCCTAGCCCTCACCCTCCGATCCAACAGGTTCCAGATGTGCTCAATGGAATTGAGATTCGGGCTCTTCGCTGGCCATGGCAGAACACTGACATTCCTGTCTTGCAGGAAATCAAGCACAGGACGAGCAGTATGGCTGGTGGCATTGTCATGCTGGAGGGTCATGTCAGGATGAGCCTGCAGGAAGGGTACCACATGAGGGAGGAGGATGTCTTCCCTGTAATGCACAGCATTGAGATTGCCTGCAATGACATCAAGCTCAGTCCTATGATGCTGTGACACACCGCCCCAGACCATGACGGACCCTCCACCTCCAAATAGATCCCGCTCCAGAGTACAGGCCTCAGTGTAACGCTCATTCCTTTGACGATAAACACGAATCTGACCATCACCCCTGGTGAGACAAAACCGCGACTCGTCAGTGAAGAGCACTTTTTGCCAGTCCTCTCTGGTCCAGCGACAGTGGGTTTGCGACGTTTTTGCCTGTCTGGTGAGGACCTGCCTTACAACAGGCCTACAAGCCCTCAGTGTTTAAACAGTATTTTAACCCTTTACAATGAAGATCTGTGGATTTTTACGAATTATCTTTGAAAGACAGGGCCCTGAAAAGGGGACATTTCTTTTTTTGCTGAGTTTATAACATCACTCAAATCTAAAGCTGTCAGTAATGTACATTGTACCTGCTCCTTTCCGGCCTCCAGAGACAAACAAGCCTTATGCTGGTAATAAAAACCTATTCTCAGCTTGAGCTTCCTTATCAAGTTTTCCACATGAACAGCTCAGCTCAGCTTGTCATCAACCCACACTCCCAAATATTTGTACACTTTGACTTGCTCTATAGTATGTACATCCATTGTAGCAATGACATGATTAGTAACATGCCTGGCATTTGAAAATACCATGCATTTTGTTTAACCCGAATTCAGAACCAGCTTCAAATCATACAGATTCTGTTATATGGTAACTGCTACCACTTGAATGAAAAACAGGATCATCTGCATAAAAATGAACATCTGCTGTTTCAATATGATCCCCAATGTTGTTGATGAACGACAGTGGACCCAAAATAGTACCTTGCGGAACACCTGAGCACAACTCTATGGACTCTATGGATTTAGAACCATCCGCCGTTACACATGGTGTACGATTTGATAGGTAATTTATAAACCAATCCAGAGCATGACTAGTAATTATACAGCATTTTAACCTTTGCACCAACACCCTGTCGTCCGGGTTAGCGGAGGGTTTGGCTGTTGGGGAGTTGCAACAATGAGACAAGATCTTAATCACGAAATTGGGGGGAAAAAATTGAGTAAAAATTACCAAAAATATGTATATATGCTTTTTGGATAAGGAGTAGGCTCCGGTAAACCGGGAAATCAGGCTCCGCTTACGTAAATATAATACATAAATTACATATTGAAGTGAACTGAAATAAAACCTGTATTACAAATAAAAATCTGTCAACTCCTCTCAGTTTAGAGTCTACCTCCCCCTCTCCCGCTCTCCTATGGAAACACTTGAGATAAGTTTCTAATTTCCCTGGAGAAGGGTAGACAGGGATGGATATGGATTTCAGATGCTCTCATAGAGAAGTGGGAGCTAAAGCCATCTGTCTGGGAGGCAGAGAGGAGACCCTTGACAGGAGCATTACCATTACACAGTGACAATAACACTTAATCCTACCAGGGGTGCTGGTCGTAGTGTAAAGGCCTGACTGAACCCATCTCAACTATTATATGCATCTCTCAGAGCTGTGAGGGAGACCAGACAGGGATACCACAGGAAGGATACGAGAGAGAGGGAAGGACTCTTCCTTGGGGGATTTGGCTGCTGTGTCTGTCTGATCTTAATCTCAGGTTAACCCATAACTGAAATTTTATGTAATTTGGTCAGCTGTGTGATTAAATTCTAGCTCTATACATGTTTGTATTTTAAATTTGAGAATTCCAGTATGCAAAGTCTCCACCCTCACGAAAGGAAACTCTCAGCCAAAGCCCCATCCTGTTAAGTCCAAATAACCAGTGACAAAAACCCAAACACTGGAATTAATGTTATTATCCCACGCATCCCATTCATTCCCGACAGATCCTACATTTTACGTACATATATCTGTGCACGAGAGATTAGACTAGACCAGGGAGGAGCAACTCCAGTCCTTGGGGGCCGGAGCATGGTCACACTTTCCACCACCCCTAGCAAACACAGCAAATTATACAAATTGTATTCTAAACTGAAGATCATGATTAGTTAAGTATTGGATTCAGTGTTAGCTGGGGCAACAGTGTGACATCAATCAGGCCCCCGAGGCCTGGGGTTGCCCATCCCTGGTCTAGATGATGCTTCAGTTTAGGTGATCGCAGATGTTTTACTTGTTTGACTCAAAACTTTGAGAACTGGGATAACTCTGAGCCATCCACAATGATTAATGGTTGACTAGATTCATTATCAAATAAACGTCCTATCCTACAGTATCTGAAATGCGGCTTGACATGTGTGTGATGTCCACCTGGCCGTGCTGCTGCTCCAGTTTCAACTGTTCTGCCTGCGGCTATGGAAACTTGACCTGTTCACCGGACGTGCTACCTGTCCCAGACCTGCTGTTTTCAACTCTCTAGAGACAGCAGGAGTGGTAGAGATATTCTGAATGATCGGCTATGAAAAGCCAACTGACATTTACTCCTGAGGTGCTGACTTGTTGCACCCTCGATAACTACTGTGATAATTATTATTTGACCATGCTGGTCATTTATGAAAATTTGAACATCTTGGCCATGTTCTGTTATAATCTCCACCCGCCACAGCCAGAAGAGGACTGGCCACCCCTCATAGCCTGGTTCCTCTCTAGCTTTCTTCCTAGGTTTTGGCTTTTCTAGGGAGTTTTTCCTAGCCACCGTGCTTCTACACCTGCATTGCTTGCTGTTTGGGGTTTTAGGCTGGGATTCTGTACAGCACTTTGTGGCATCAGCTGATGTAAGAAGGGCTATATAAATACATTTGATTTGATTTGTGATCTCTGCATATATATTATCTCTAAGCAAATCTAAGTGAACATTTTTTTCTGTTAATCGCAATCAAACACTAATGTGATGATACTTACCGTGGTTGTTTTATTTTCTCTCTCCCTCTCTCTCTCACTCACTCTCTCTCTCTCTCTCACTCACTCTCTCTCTCTCTCTCTCCTTCTCCCTCTCTTCTCAGTTTTTACAATAGCAGCCACTTTTCTCATTGTTTGGAGGCCGACGCCCATCTCACAACCCAAAAGCCATGGCAGATGAAGCGGACATGCGCAATGAGCTGGAAAACCTGCAGACAAAGGCGGACCAGATAGCTGATGAGGTAAAAACACACACAAAGACACCTACCACACACACCTCACACACACCTCCAACCTGAGTGACGGCTCACAGTAGATCTTCATTGTTTCATGAACACAAATGAGATCCACATCAGGGCGCGTCTCAGAGTGCGAGTACTGATTTTAGGATTAATTTAGCCTTTTAGATCATAATAAATATGGTTATATACGGACAGGAGGATCAGCACTTGTACTCTGAGATGTTTTTCTGAACATGGGCCTTGAGCTCCACACCTGAGACAGAAGCAAACAATTAAGCCTCTTTATTACATGTCAGAGCAACGTCAACGTTTTTGTTCCACTTTTGTAACACTGTAAAACAATCTGTACTTGAGGGGAAAGAGACTATGTGGGGCTATGCAAGTCATGAATTAGAAAGATGTGTGAGTGCTGTTTGACTATAAATAGACTGTATTACTCTAAGCTAAGCTGAGTCAACCAGACCCTGCCTGAAACACACCATTTTGTTTTTGGTCTGATACATTGTGTGTGTGTGTACATTTGTGCGTGTGTGTTTATTTTATGAAGAATGTACCGCACATTGCTATCTGTAGCCTACTACTTACCTTGTATTTTACAATCTGTGTAAGTTAACAGATTGCGTTTTAATTTGACAATGAGCTTTGTTTATATTTAGCTAGCTACACTTACCCTTTTATTCCGGCTTACATGGATAGAAAGAGATCAAATCTGTGTCATGATATAACCTGTATTTATGCTTTGAGGCAGCCATATTGGGATGACTCCTGTAGCCTACTAGAGACAGCTTTTCAGAGTGGTCACTAGCTGGCACAGCCACAAAGTTATACAATCTGATTTTAAACATAACCCTAACCTTAAACCTAACCCGAATGCCTTATCCTTACTCTAAATTAAGACCAAAGAGCTAATATTTGTTTTAATCCATTTTTACGATATAAAGTGCCTTGCAAAAGTATTCACACCCCTTGGGGTTTTTCCTATTCTGTTGCATTACAACCTGTAATTTAAATTGATTTTAATTTGGATGTCATGTAATGGACATACACAAAATAGTCCTAATTGGTGAAGTGAAATTTAAAAAATAACTTGTTTCAAAAAATTATCTAAAATAAAAAACAGAAACGTGGTGCCTGCATCTGTATTCACCCCCTTTGCTATGAAGCCCCTAAATAAAATCTGGTGCAACCAATTACCTTCAGAAGTTACATAATTAGTTAAATAAAGTCCACCTGTGTGCAATCTAAGTGTCACGTGATCTGTCACATGATCTCAGTACATATACACCTGTTCTGAAAGGCCCAGAGTCTGCAACACCACTAAGTAAGGGGCACCACCAAGCAAGTGGCACCATGAAGACCAAGGAGTTCTCCAAACAGGTCAGGTTGCGGAGAAGTACAGATCAGGGTTGGGTTATAAAAAAATATCTGAAACTTTAAACATCCCACGGAGCTCCATTAAATCCATTTTTTTTAAATGGAAAGAATATGGCACCACAACAAACCTGCCAAGAGAGGGCCGCCCACCAAAACTCACGGACCAGGCAAGGAGGGCATTAATCAGAGCGGCAACAAGGAGACCAAAGATAACTCTGAAGGAGCTGCAAAGCTCTACAGCGGAGATTGGAGTATCTGTCCATAGGACCACTTTAAGCCGTACACTCCACAGAGCTGGGCATTAAGGAAGAGTGGCCAGAAAAAAGCCATTGCTTAAAGAAAAAAATAAGCAGACAAATTTAGTGTTTGCCAAAAGGCATGTGGGAGACTCCCTAAACGTATGGAGGAAGGTACTCTGGTCAGATGAGACTAAAATGTAGCTTTTTGGCCATCAAGGAAAACGCTATGTCTGGTGCAAACCCAACACCTCTCATCACACAGAGAACACCATCCCCACAGTGAAGCATGGTGGTGGCAGCATCATGCTGTGGGGATGTTTTTCATCGGCAGGGACTGGGAAACTGGTCAGAGTTAAATACAGGGAAATTCTTGAGGGAAATACCCCAAGAGACTTGCAGCTGTAATTGGTAGGCATGTTGTAGGCATGTTGTGTAAATCAAATGACACAAACTCCCCAAAAAATTAATTTTAATTCCAGTTTATCAGGCAACAAAATAGGAAAAATGTGAATGGGGTGAATACTTTCACAAGCCACTGTAGCCCATTTAGCAGAAACCACTCCGTTCTACCTCCAGGACAAGACTTGTGACAATAAACGTCAATCTGTTACATGAAAGAACCTTTGTTGACTCTTTGTGGTAGTGCCAGCCCTAGGACTGCCTGCTTGGTGTCAATAATAACAGACATCCAGATATTGGCCCATTATCAGCCAAATCCCACTTTGTGTCAAGATCACTTGAGTATTTGACCCGGTTAGTGGACAAAAACCTTGCATGGCACAGGATTTTTTTTTTTCCGAAATGGCCATCAGTTTGGTTTGGGTTGATAATCAAAGGGATGACAACATTTGATATAATCACACATCGACACAGATAAATCTCTTGTTTTGTGAACTTTCACTTCATCTTTGGGAAAAGTGGAGTATGATGCATTATTATGATCCCCTCCGTATGTCGCCCCGCAGGGTGAACGTGTGGCGTCTGAGGTCGGTAACAGAATGCATTGTCTAATATCTCACCCTAACATACTGTCGCATGTAGCCTACTGTCCTTGGGTTCATTTGATCACAGATTGACAATGCGTTATAATCTCACGTTAATAATCTCACATTAATAATCCTTGGTTCAGTTGTCTTGTTATCACTGTTATTCTCTCTCTATTCTCCCCTCTCTGTTATCGAGCACTGCGTGTCAACCACCGTTAGTCAGACATAAACTCTATTTGTTATAAACTAGGTGTCATGTTTATGGGTTATATGTCCTACTGTGTCCATGTTCCCATGGTTTTGCTGCGGGTGTTTTAGACAGTGTTAACTGTAAATTTCTCTAGCCTATCCTTTCTGAGTGGGGCACAGCCTTAATTCAGATGGCCAGAATAACACACTAGCTCAAATGGACCTATTAAACATTCAGGAAGGGATAATGAAATCCAGCCAGGCTCTGGAGAGAGAGGGAGACGAGAGGGAGGGAGACGAGATAGAGGGAGACGAGAGAGAGGGAGACGAGAGAGAAACGAGAGGAAAGAGAGAGAGAGAGAGAGAGAGAGAGAGAGAGAGAGAGAGAGAGAGAGAGAGAGAGAGAGAGAGGGAGAGAGGAGAGGGAGGGAGACGAGAGGGAGGGAGAGAGAGGGAGACGAGAGAGAGAGAGAGAGAGGGAGGGAGACGAGAGGGAAGGAGACGAGAGAGAGAGAGAGGGAGATGAGAGGGAGGGAGAGAGACAGAGCGAGAGAGAGAGAGAGAGAGAGGGAGGGAGACGAGAGGGAAGGAGATGAGAGAGAGAGAGAGGGAGACGAGAGGGAGAGAGAGAGAGAGAGAGAGAGAGAGAGAGGGAGACGAGAGAGAGAGAGAGAGAGAGAGAGATTGGATAAGTAAAGGAATGGGATGGAGGCAGGGAGGAAGGGAAGGAGGTAGGGAGGAAAGGGAGGAAGGAGAGGGGGAGATTGGGGAGGGGAAGGGAGAAGCAGAGCAGAGGAGAGGGAAAAGGAGATTGAGTGAGATAAACACATTTAGAGGGAAATATATGTATGGAAAGGGGGATAGATGGAAAAAGGGGGAAAGAGTGAGGAGAACTGGTTAAAATTCCAGTGGGAATGTGAAGAATTGGTAGCTCACTGTGGGTCAATGTTAATATGTTAATGGTATGTTAATGATATAGCTCACTGTGTGTCAATGTTAATGATATGTTAATGATATAGCTCACTGTGTGTCAATGTTAATATGTTAATGATATGTTAATGCTATAGCTGACTGTTTGTCAATGTTAATCATATGGTATACCAGGTGTATGCCCCACCAGGTGTATTCATCACCAGGTGTATTCATCACCAAGTGTATGCCCCACCAAGTGTGTTCATCACCAGGTGTATTCATCACCAGGTGTATTCCCCACCAGGTGTATTACCCACCAGGTGTATTCATCACCAGGTGTATTCATCAACAGGTGTATTCATCACCAGGTGTATTCCCCACCAGGTGTATTCCCCACCAGGTGTATTCATCACCAGGTGTATTCATCACCAGGTGTATTCATCACCAGGTGTATTCATCACCACCAGGTGTATTCCCCACCAGGTGTATTCATCACCAGGTGTATTCATCACCAGGTGTATTCATCACCAGGTGTATTCCCCACCAGGTGTATTCCCCACCAGGTGTATTCATCACCAGGTGTATTCATCACCAGGTGTATTCATCACCAGGTGTATTCATCACCAGGTGTATTCCCCACCAGGTGTATTCATCACCAGGTGTATTCATCACCAGGTGTATTCATCACCAGGTGTATTCCCCACCAGGTGTATTCATCACCAGGTGTATTCATCACCAGGTGTATTCATCACCAGGTGTATTCATCAGGTGTATGCATCACCACCAGGTGTATTCATCACCAGGTGTATTCCAGGTGTATTCATCACCAGGTGTATTCCCCACCAGGTGTATTCCCCACCAGGTGTATTCCCCACCAGGTGTATTCATCACCAGGTGTATTCACCACCAGGTGTATTCATCACCAGGTGTATTCATCACCAGGTGTATTCCCCACCAGGTGTATTCATCACCAGGTGTATTCATCACCAAGTGTATTCCCCACCAGGTGTATTCCCCACCAGGTGTATTCCCCACCAGGTGTATTCATCACCAAGTGTATTCATCACCAAGTGTATTCATCACCAAGTGTATTCATCACCAAGTGTATTCATCACCAAGTGTATTCATCACCAAGTGTATTCATCACCAGGTGTATTCATCCCCAAGTGTATTCATCACCAGGTGTATTCCCCACCAGGTGTATTCCCCACCAGGTGTATTCATCACCAGGTGTATTCATCACCAGGTGTATTCCCCACCAAGTGTATTCATCACCAAGTGTGTTCATCACCAGGTGTATTCATCACCAGGTGTATTCCCCACCAGGTGTATTCCCACCAGGTGTATTCCCCACCAGGTGTATTCCCCACCAGGTGTATTCATCACCAAGTGTATTCATCACCAGGTGTATTCATCACCAGGTATATTCATCACCAGGTGTATTCCCCACCAGGTGTATTCGTCACCAGGTGTATTCATCACCAGGTGTATTCCCCACCAGGTGTATTCATCACCAGGTGTATTCATCACCAGGTGTATTCATCGCTAGGTGTATTCCCCACCAGGTGTATTCATCACCAGGTTTATTCCCCGCCAGGTGTATGGTACAGTTCAGTGGTAGAGAAGAGATTCCCCACCAGGTGTATTCATCACCAGGTGTATTCATCACCAGGTGTATTCATTACCAGGTGTATTCATCACCAGGTGTTTTCCCCACCAGGTGTATTCATCACCACCAGGTGTATTCATCACCACCAGGTGTATTCATCACCACCAGGTGTATTCATCACCAGGTGTATTCATCACCAGGTGTATTCATCACCAGGTGTTTTCCCCACCAGGTGTTTTCCCCACCAGGTGTATTCCCCACCAGGTGTATTCCCCACCAGGTGTATTCATCACCACCAGGTGTATTCATCACCAGGTGTGAGGTACAGTTCAGTAGTAGAGAAGAGATTAATTTGACAACTCTCTAATATGGGTGTTTTCTCTCCACAGTCGCTGGAGAGCACTCGGCGTATGCTGGCCATGGTTGAGGAGGTAAGGTCATGTCAACATTACACACACACACACACACACACACACAGACTTCTCTTATTCTAATGGAGAGACAAATTAAACTTCCTAATTTCCGAGTGAAATATAAGCACTTGTACTTCCTTTGTAGTGAAGTTTAATTTTTGGTTTAGTTTTACATACATTTTTTTGGAAAAAAAAAGCACATCTCCTTACGTTTTAGAGTTTGACTCCTCCCAGTCGAGGGACTAGCCTCAGTTCAACAACACTCCTACTTCCTGGAAGACAATGGCTGAATAGTGCTTCAAATGTACCGTGTATCTGTTACTGTGTCTGTTTCCAGAGGGCTTTAAATGTACCGTGTATCTGTGACTGTGTCTGTTTCCAGAGTGCTTTAAATGTACCGTGTATCTGTGACTGTGTCTGTTTCCAGAGTGCTTTAAATTGTAGAGGATGAAGGGCCAATATCCCAGTATGTATAATGCATGAGTAGGTCCACAGGAGGTTGGTGGCACCTTAATTGGGGAGAACAGGTTCACGGTAATGGCTGGAGAGGAATAGGTGAAATGGTATCAAAATACATCAAACACCTGGTTTCCATGGTTTCCATGTGTTCTATGCCATTCCATTTCGCTCCGTTCCAGACATTATTATGGGCCGTCCTCCTCTCAGCAGCCTCCTGAAAGTAGGTAGCTACACATACATACAGCCAACTCTGTCTTTAACCCTAGGCCACAACATGGATTTCATATGTATGGCTGTTACAAACATACCTTCTAGGATATAGTATGTTCCTGAGTGGCGCAGTGGTCTAAGATACTGCATCTCAGTAAAAGAGGCGTCACTGCAGTATCTGGTTCGAATCCAGGCTGCATCACATCCGGTCGTGATTGGGAGTCCCATAGGGTGGTGCAAAATTGGCCTGGGTTTGGCCGGGGTAGGCTTTCATTGTAAATAAGAATTTGTTCTTATCAACTGACCTGCCTAGTTAAATAAAGGTTAAATAAACACCAACAACAACAAAAAACATTGAGCTTCAGCAATACAACGTGTCTGTAGGCTTAGCGCTCCCCCAGTTAAAACACTGAAGAGGAAGGGGGTGAGGTTTCAGTGCTTGGTTGTAGTACAGTGCATTCGGAAAGTATTCAGACCCCTTCACTTTGTCCACATTTTTGTTACGTTACAGCCTTATTCTAAAATGGATTAAATAATCCCCCCTCGTCAATCTAGACACAATACCCCCATAATAACAAAGCGAAAAACAATGTTTTTAGACATTTTTGCAAATGTATTAAAAATGTCAAACTGAAATATTCACATTTACATAAGTATTCAGACCCTTTCCCTAAGTACTATGTTATTGTTTATCTAGGCTTACACTACTCCTAGACTAATACCTTCTTTATTTCACTGATGTTGTTCGTTCACACGTAGGACATTGACCTGTCAAACACCACGTTTATAGTTGTAGCTCTTTCACGGCTATGAGGCTTGGTTGTTAAGAAAAATACCGTAGTTCTTTAGCTACCAAGGCTTTGAGAAACCCACCCACCCAGGTCAATACTTTTCCAAATATCCAATTACAGACTTCTTCTCTCAAGCACAGGGTGATAGCCATTGAGTGGGCTTTGAACTAGGGACACTAGGCTAATAGAATCAGCTAAGAGTGCGTATTAGTGCATGGAGCGTATCTGTTCAGTGGAGTGGAAGCCCTCTCTTTGACTGAGTGGGGGTGTTACGTTTTATGGAGGTTGTGAATATGTTGACTGATGGTTTCCTGGGCTATCCATCTCCTTGATGTAATGTTGTTCGACTCTGCCTCTGTCCTCTAATCTGTCGTTAATCAGCCCCACAAACTGAGTTATCCGCTGAGCCGCCCTGTTATGAAGCGTTATAACACTACGTAAGGTTGTCATTGACTGAGATGTCATAGACTTGACTGGGGTTTATGAATTTAGCAATGGAGCATACAGTGGAGCATCAGGCACATATTCCAGTTGACTATTTCAATGCAAAGATTTGAAGCAACTAGCGACAGAGGGGTTAAATCTACCTGTCTGTCCCCCATGTACGCATTGAGCCATTCAGGATGAGAAGAGAGAGACAGTATGGTAGTCTGTTATATTTTTTATTTTATTTCACCTTTAAATATCAGGACTCTGTTGAAATGGTGGAGGTAGGGAGAGACAGTATTATAGTCTGTTATATCAGGACTCTGTTGAAATGGTGGAGAGAGAGACAGTATTATAGTCTGTTATATCAGGACTCTGTTGAAATGGTGGAGGGAGGGAGGGAGAGACAGTATTATAGTCTGTTATATCAGGACTCTGTTGAAATGGTGGAGGGAGGGAGGGAGAGACAGTATTATAGTCTGTTATATCAGGACTCTGTTGAAATGGTGGAGGGAGAGAGAGACAGTATTATAGGCTGTTATATCAGGACTCTGTTGAAATGGTGGAGGGAGGGAGAGGAAAATAATCAATGCTACTAGTCGGTGGAGAGACGGGATCTCCAGAGAGATGGGATCTGAAGAACATATGTAAATCCCTCATCTCATCTCATCTCATCTCTCAGACAGACAGACAGACAGACAGACAGACAGACAGACAGACAGACAGACAGACAGACAGACAGACAGACAGACAGACAGACAGACAGACAGACAGACAGACAGACAGACAGACAGACAGACAGACAGACAGACAGACAGACAGACAGACAGACAGATTCTAGAATGCAGGAAGAGATGGACAAGATGACTCTGACAAAAGGTGAAAATCGTAGGTAATATATGTATGGAAACACTTTTGAAATCTGTCCTGCTCCTACTGAATGTTTGGTGGGAAAGTGGCAGTTGAAATCTGTCCTGCTCCTACTGAATGTTTGGTGGGAAAGTGGCAGTTGAAATCTGTCCTGCTCCTACTGAATGTTTGGTGGGAAAGTGGCAGTTGAAATCTGTCCTGCTCCTACTGAATGTTTGGTGGGAAAGTGGCAGTTGAAATCTGTCCTGCTCCTACTGAATGTTTGGTGGGAAAGTGGCAGCTTCAAATACACAGTCAAAGCAGTGTCATATGTCTCCATGTAATTGGGTCATTATGTGAAATTGAACCGTAAATAATACATGTTGAAGAGAAGCATCTGGTGCCATCAAGTCTATTTCCATGCCTCGTACTTTCTCTACATTTCTCAAATCTATATGTAGGTATGCTAGCTGTATTAAAATGACCTGCACTAAATCATTCATGGTCTGAACAGGGCCGGATTAATGCAGGGGCTTACCGGGGTTGAAGCCTCTGGGCCCAGGCCCGTGGGAGGCCCAGGCCCGTGGGAGGCCCAGGCCCGTGGGAGGCCCAGGCCCGTGGGAGGCCCAGGCCCGTGGGAGGCCCAAGAGTCAGCAAACATTATTATTATTATAATAATATATATATATTTTTCCCACATTTTGTTATGTTGTAACCTGAATCAAAAATGTTTTCAATTACGATTTTAAATGTATTTTCCCCGCTGGTCTACACACAATATCCAGTAAAGTCAAAGTGGAATTAAGTTTTTTAATTTATTTTCCCCGCTGGTCTACACACAATATCCAGTACAGTCAAAGTGGAATTAAGTTTTTTTATTTATTTTCCCCGCTGGTCTACACACAATATCCAGTAAAGTCAAAGTGGAATTAAGTTTTTAAATTCATTTTCCCCGCTGGTCTACACACAATATCCAGTAAAGTCAAAGTGGAATTAAGTTTTTTAATTTATTTTCCCCGCTGGTCTACACACAATATCCAGTACAGTCAAAGTGGAATTAAGTTTTTTAATTTATTTTCCCCGCTGGTCTACACACAATATCCAGTAAAGTCAAAGTGGAATTAAGTTTTTTTTATTTATTTTCCCCGCTGGTCTACACACAATATCCAGTAAAGTCAAAGTGGAATTAAGTTTTTTAATTTATTTTCCCCGCTGGTCTACACACAATATCCAGTAAAGTCAAAGTGGAATTAAGTTTTTTTATTTATTTTCCCCGCTGGTCTACACACAATATCCAGTAAAGTCAAAGTGGAATTAAGTTTTTTTTATTTATTTTCCCCGCTGGTCTACACACAATATCCAGTAAAGTCAAAGTGGAATTAAGTTTTTTAATTTATTTTCCCCGCTGGTCTACACACAATATCCAGTAAAGTCAAAGTGGAATTAAGTTTTTTAATTTATTTTCCCCGCTGGTCTACACACAATATCCAGTAAAGTCAAAGTGGAATTAAGTTTTTTAATTTATTTTCCCCGCTGGTCTACACACAATATCCAGTAAAGTCAAAGTGGAATTAAGTTTTTTAATTTATTTTCCCCGCTGGTCTACACACAATATCCAGTAAAGTCAAAGTGGAATTAATTTTTTTTTATTTTGATGTTTACAAATGAATAAAAAATGAAAAGCTGAAATGTCAATAAGTATTCCACCCCAATAAGTATTCGACCCCAATAAGTATTAGACCCCAATAAGTATTCGACCCCAATAAGTATTCGACCCCGTTGTTATGGCAGGTCTAAATAAGCTCTAGAGTAAACATGTGTTTAACAAAGTCATATAATAAGGTACATGGACTTCTGTCATATAGTAAGTTACTCAATGGACTCAATCTGTGTGCAATAATACTGTTGAACGAGATTTTTGAATGACTACTTCATCTCTGTACCCCACACATAACGTTATCTGTAAGGTCCCCCAGTCGAGCAGTGAAATTCAAACACAGATTCATCAACAAAGACCAGGGAGGTTTTCAAAATGCCTCGCAAAGAAGGGGACCTATTGGTAGACTGGTAGAAATAAAAAACCAGACATTGAATATCCCTTTGAGTATTTTTTTTTTGTTAACCCCTTTTTTTCTCCCCAATTTCATGGTATCCAATTGGTAGTTACAGTCTTGTCTCTTCTCTGCAACTCGGGAGAGACGAAGGTCGAAAGACATGTGTCCTCCGAAACACAACCCAACGAAGCCGCACGGCTTCTTGACACAATGCACACTTAACCCGGAAGCCAGACGCACCAATGTGTCGGAGGAAACACTGTACACCTGGCAACCGTGTCAGAGTGCACAGAAATCTCTGATGCGCGATGGGACAAGGTCATCCCTGCCGGCCAAGCCCTCCCCTAACCCGGACAACACTGGGCCAATTGTGCACCACCCCATAGGTCTCCCGGTCACTGCCGGTTGCGAAAGAGAATGGACTCGAACCCAGAATCCCTAGTGGCACAGCTAGCACTGCAATGTAGTGCTTTAGACCACTGCGCCACTCTGAAATTTGTTGGTATTAAATGTATTATATGAATCATGCATTGAACTGCATCCATCCACAGCATTCTGCCAACAATGCCTTAGTGTTCATCACGGACCACTGAGTCAAATAGAACCCATTTCTAAAACCTCTTATCAAGTTGGTTTAGTAGCATAAACTGGGAATTTGATATGTTGGACTCATATTCTGATTGTCTGTTTGTTTTATACCTGCAGAGTAGTTATAAAGTTGTCAGTTCCACTTTAAGTTATTAACTTACACTTTGGACGGTGTATCAATACATCCAGTCACTACAAAGATACAGGCGTCCTTCCTAACTCAGTTGCCGTAGAGGAAGGAAACAGCTCAGGGATTTCCAATGAGGCCAATGGTGACTTTA
Source organism: Oncorhynchus tshawytscha (assembly GCF_018296145.1). NCBI lineage: Eukaryota > Metazoa > Chordata > Actinopteri > Salmoniformes > Salmonidae > Oncorhynchus > Oncorhynchus tshawytscha. Next base: position 8,828,841 of record NC_056436.1, on the reverse strand, counting down.
AAACAGTTACAGAGTTTAATGGCAGTGATCGCAACCCCCACCCCTCAGCAACATTGTAGGTACTCCACAATACTAAGCTAATTGACAGAGGGAAAAGAAGGAAGCCTGTACGGAATAAAAATATTCCAAAACATGCATCCTGTTTGCAACAAGGCACCAAAGTAATACTGCAAAACAATGTGGTAAAACAATTCACTTGTTGTCCTGGATACAAAATGTTTTGTTTGGGACAAATCCAATACAACACTACTGAGTATCACTCTCCATTTTTTAAGCATAGTGGTGGCTGCATCATGTTATAGGTATAAACTTGAGAATAAACTGGATGATCTCCATTCGAGACTATCCTACCAACAGGATATTAAAAACTGTAATATCTTATGTTTCACCAAGTTGTGACTGAACGACGACACAGATAATACTGTATACAGTTGGCTGTGTTTTCAGTGAATCGACAGGACAGAACAGCTACTTCTGGTAAGAAGAGGGGTGGGGGTGTGTGTCTATTTGTCAATAACATGTGGTGCTCAAGGTGATAAGCTGTAGACCACACTATCTACCAAGAGAGTTTTCATCTATATTTTCTGTAGCCGTCTAGTTACCACCAAAAACCTATTCTGGCACTGAGACAGCACTCAACGAGCTGTATAAGTAAACAAGAAAATGCTCGTCCAGAGGTGGCACTCCTATTGGCCGGGAACAGTAATGCAGGCAAACTTAAATGCATGTTAATCTAATTTCTACCAGCATGTCACATGTGCAACCAGAGGACCACCTTTGCTCCACACACAGAGACGCATACAAAGCTCTCCCTTGCCCTCCATTTGGCAAATCTGACCATAATTATATCCTCCTGATTCCTGCTTACAAGCAAAAACTAAAGCAGGAAGTACCAGTGACTCGCTCTATAGGGAAGTGGTCAGATGATGTGGATGCTACACTACAGGACTGTTTTGCTAGCACAGGCTGGAATATGTTCCGGGATTCATGCAATGGCATTGAGGAGTATACCACCTCAGTCACCGGGCTCATAAATAAGTGCATCGACAACGTCGTCTCCACAGGGAACGTTCGTACATATCCCAATCAGAAGCCATGGATTACAGGCAACATCTAGCTAAAGGCTAGAGCAGCCACTTTCAAGGAGCGGGACAGTAATCCGGACGCTTATAAGAAATCATACTGAACCTTCAGATGAACCATCAAAGAGGCAAAGCATCAATAGAGGACTAAGATTGAATCCTACTACACCGTCTCTGATGCTTGTCAGATGTGGCAGGGCTTGCAATTGATGAGGGAAAAAAACGATTGAATCATTGTTAGAATAAGGCTGTAATGTAACAAAATGTGGAAGAAGTCAAGGGGTCTGAATACTTTCCGTATTTAATGTGTCTTAAAACAATGTTTGGTCACCATGAGCTGCCAGGACAGTTTCAATGCTCCTTGGCATAGATTCTACAGGTGGACCTAAACCATGCCATTATCATCCATTTTGTATCTCTCATTTACTCAAGGGAAGTGGTCAGATGATGTGGATGCTACACTACAGGACTGTTTTGCTAGAGAGACACTTTATTTTGTTAGTTACTAGTTGTCTACATTCGGGAAAGCAGCCATTTGGGCAGCATGCAGATCAAATATACAACGTGTTGAGTTGTGGCCATAGACATTTAATCCATAGAAGGGTTTTTGAACCTCTTACCCTGGCAATTTGAGTGTTAAACTCATGGGTACAAGTCCTTACTTGAATGGGAACTGCCATCTATAGATTATATTTCTATGGTAGTTTGCAGTTTGCCTTTCGTGAATTTCAAATGACATTTGCAGGAAAAACGTACAGTTTGGAAAGCACATGCCTACCTTTGAAAAGAGAAGACTAATCTGTCTGTTGAACCAATAGAAACAACAAAAAGATACAAGTCCAAAGTGCATCTGCCATCACCATGACTAGTAGCCTATGGCTTCATCTTCATCATTAGGTGAGTCAGTGTGCCACTGGAAATGTTATTTAGTAGCCTACTGTAATCCGGGCCAAGGTATGAATATCATATGTCATGCAACCAACCCTGGCCATCCAATGGCTCGGTAGCAAGGGGATACAGAGGCGGGAGGCTCGTTGTCATATCAATTGCAGATCAGTACAGGAGACATCGATAAAATCAAAGACAATCTCCATCTTACTGTCAGTAACACACCTCTCTCTCTCTCTCTCTCTCCCCCTGTCTCCCCTCTCTCTCCCTCTCTCTCCTCTCTCTCTCTCTCTCTCTCTCTCTCTCTCTCTCTCTCTCTCCCTCTCTCTCTCTCTCTCTCTCTCTCTCTCTCTCTCTCTCTCTCTCTCTCTCTCTCTCTGTCTCTCTCTCTCTCTCTCTCTCTGTCTCTCTCTCTCTCTCTCTCTCTCTTTGTCTCTCTCTCTCTCTCTTCTCTGTCTCTCTCTCTCTTTGTCTCTCTCTCTCTCTCTCTCTCTCTCTCTCTCTCTCTCTCTCTCTCTCTCTTTGTCTCCCTCTCTCTCTCTCTCTCTCTCACATACACAATAGTGTATTGTATACTAGGCTACTATATAGTGTGATGATTAAAGTCTTTCTGCCCATAAATAGTGGGCTAGGGAGCCATATCATGGAGCCCTCTCGCCCAACACGGGTGTTTGTGATTCACTCCGTCATGAATCCTGAGGACTGGTAGTCATTACAACAGAGTAAGTTGTTAGAGCCCTACTACTGTATAGGTGAGGAGAAGTGAGTGGTGACTTCACAGAATGAATCGGGATGTGCAACTTTAAACACACATGTCCCTGTCAGATTCAAAGAGAGGACATGTATGTCAACCTGTTTTTCCTCTATCTTCCTTTCTGTTGATTCCAGAAGCACTTTGAACAAAACCTATGCAAGTCATAATGCAAAGCCAGAAGATGTAATCCTCTTTCCCACCCACATATCCTCTACCTCAACGGTTTCATAGCTCAGTTGTTGATGTGTGAGTACTGACAGGGAAAAAAAGAAGTCTGGTAGATGTGATCGGTCGTGTCATTAGGCCTGTTTCTCTAGATTTACATATTAATATTTTAGTAAATTAGCAGACGCTCTTACAGTCAGTGCATTCCAGTGGTGCTCTGTGCCATTTCAGATCAGGGAGGACTATTTTATTTTTCATCATAACGAACTTATTTCTATTACATCATAATGGATGACTGTCATTCATGTTCTGTTCAACCAGCTCAATGTAACATCGATAGGTTTAGGCTACTACATGATACTCTAATGTTCCCTGTACCCATCATGAGGTTGCTACAACCTAGCCTATGATTAGCCTATGAATGAAATTGAATGAATTCAAATAAATAATCATAATATTAAACATTTATGAACATACAAGTATCTTATATCGGTTGAAAACTGAAATGATTCTTAATCTAACTGCATTGTCAGATTTACAAAAGGCTTTAAAAGCATACCATGCCATTGTTTGAGGACAGCGCCCCACATCAACATATTTTTCAACCAGCACAGGCTTCACAAAATCACAAATAGAGATTAAATGAATCACTTACTTTTGAAAATCGTCCTCTGTTTGCAATCCCAAGGGTCCCAGCTACAACATGAATGGTCGTTTTGTTAGATCAAATCCTTCTTTATATCCCAAAAAGTCTGTTTAGTTGGCGCCATCGATTTCAGTAATCCACTCGTTCAACATGCCAAGATAGGAACCCAAAAAACTACACCTTATTCTTTGTTCAAACAAGTCAAACTATGTTTCTATGCAATCCTCAGGTACCCTAAAATGTAAATAAACTATAATATTTCATACGGAAAGAAGTATGTTCAATAGGAAAATAAAATAAGCTCGTGTCGTCCTCTCCATGGCGTGCACCAAGACTGATTTTCAAAGTTGACTCTCTCTATCCAAACTCATATTACTTCTTCATCATTCAAGTTACAAGCCTGAAACCTTGAACAAAGACTGCTGACATCTAGTGGAAGCCATAGGCATTGCAATCTGGGACCTGGAATTACATAGGACCCATAGCTATCCATTGAAAGAGCATGGGATCTCAAACAATAATAATTTCCAGTTGGTTTTTCTTTGGATTTCTGGCTACCATATCACTTGTGTTATACTCTCATACATTATTTAAAAATTTCTACAAACTTCACAGTGTTTTCTATCCCAATGATACCAATTATATGCATATCCTGGCTTCTGGGCCTGAGTAACAGGCAGTTTACCTTGGGCACGTCAGTCAGGTGGAAATTCTGAAAAAAGGACGCTATCCCTAACTTAAGACTTCATATGAAAAACTATTCTCTCATTTAGGAGGCTAACATCACATTACATCTTCTCACAAATAGTTTCATATTTAATCATATTCATTCCCCACATTTGGATGTGAATCTGATCACTGGGAAATATACACATTCAGAGATACATTTACGATGTTCTACTGTCCTTCATGAGATCCCAAAACACAACTGATCTGACATAATTGTTCTTCAAGTACCCACGGACCACTCCAACCACTTGGATTTACAGAAATATTGTTTAATTAATTCCCAACTTTTGGATGATGGAGTTTTGGGCGGGAAGAATGTCTTTGTTCTCCATAGGTTTCTTTCCCCCTCAATCCTGCAAAACTCAACGGCTTTTAGTTATACTTTATACTTTCCAGTCTTATGATTAAGTCACACAAAGAATAGTTTGTATCAGGTTAGAAAAAAAACTAGCATATAACAAGAGACAATTATATAACAAGAGACAAGTAAAAACACAGCAAAGCATTTCTGAAATTATATTTTTCCCCTCAAAGGGTTCTACCCGGAACCAAAAAAGGTCATTCAAAGGGTTCTCTTATGGGGACAGCCAAGAGTGTTGTAAGAAAAGACAGGTGCAAGGGTGTCCTCTCTGTTGTCCCTATGGTTCTCAGTTCATCTTTCCTTGATTCCTCACATCCTCTTTCCTCGCCTCCTTTTCCAAACAGATTGGAGAAGAAGGTCCTAGGGAAGGAACCTTCTACAGTCAGTTGAAATGGAGATGAGGGGATAGGATGCTAGGAATCGCAGAAAGGCAAATTGTGTGTGTGAGCGTGCGTGCGTGAATGTGTCAAGGAATATCTCTTTACATTCCTTGGTACAGTGGGGCAAAAAGTATTTAGTCAGACACCAATTATTGCAAGTTCTCCCACTTAAAAAGATGAGAGAGGCCTGTAATTTTCATCATAGGTACACGTCAACTATGACAGACAAAATGAGAAAAAAAATCCAGAAAATCACATTGTAGGATTTTTAATGAATTTATTTGCAAATTATTTGCAAATTATGGTGGAAAACAAACAAGCAAGTAGGAGCTTCGTTGTCATCCTTATATATATTGTGTTCTGAGTCGGTCTAATAACTCACTATCATACATCCTCTAAAAGCAGTTGTGATCAGATCCACTTTTTGCCAAATAGGATTTTTTTTGTTGTATTGTTTACCAATAGAGCCTTGTTTTGCTCAGAGGTAGTCATGTTGCATCTATCACCATAGCTCTGAGTCTATAGTGTTTTTTATTAGGATCCAAACAGGAAACAAAACGCAACAAATAGAATACATAATATACATAATACAATACATAACACTATACAAAATACAATACACTACATAATACACTGCATAATACACTACATAATACACTACATAATACACTACATAATACACTACATAATACACTACATAATACACTACATAATACAATACATAATACACTACATAATACACTACATAATACACTACATAATACACTACATAATACACTACATAATACACTACATAATACAATACACTACATAATACACTACATAATACACTACATAATACACTACATAATACACTACATAATACACTACATAATACACTACATAATACACTACATAATACAATACATAATACAATACAAAATACAATACAAAATACAATACATAATACAATACATAATACACAATACACTACATAATACACTACATAATACACTACATAATACAATACATAACTACAAAATACAATACACTACATAATACACTACATAATACACTACATAACACAATACATAACACAATACAATATAAAATACATAACATTATACATTATACATAATACATAATACAATACATAACACAATACAAAATACAATACACTACATAATACACTACATAATACACTACATAATACAATACATAATACACTACATAATACACTACATAATACACTACATAATACACTACATAATACACTACAAAATACAATACACTACATAATACACTACATAATACACTACATAATACACTACATAATACACTACATAATACACTACATAATACACTACATAATACACTACATAATACAATACATAATACAATACAAAATACAATACAAAATACAATACATAATACACTACATAATACACTACATAATACAATACATAATACACTACATAATACACTACATAATACACTACATAATACAATACACTACATAATACACTACATAATACACTACATAATACACTACATAATACACTACATAATACACTACATAATACACTACATAATACAATACATAATACAATACAAAATACAATACAAAATACAATACATAATACAATACATAATACAAAATACAATACATAATACAATACATAATACAATACATAATACAATACATAATACAATACAAAATACAATACAAAATACAATACATAATACAATACATAATACAATACATAATACAATACATAATACAATACATAATACAATACATAATACAATACATAATACACTACATAATACAATACATAATACAATACATAATACAATACATAATACAATACATAATACAATACATAATACACTACATAATACAATACATAATACAATACAAAATACAATACAAAATACAATACAAAATACAATACATAATACACAATACAATACATAATACAATACATAATACAATACATAATACAATACATAATACAATACATAATACACTACATAATACAATACATAATACAATACATAATACAATACATAATACAATACATAATACACTACATAATACACTACATAATACACTACATAATACAATACACAATACAATACATAATACACTACATAATACACTACATAATACACTACATAATACACTACATAATACAATACAAAATACAATACATAATACACTACATAATACAATACATAATACAATACATAATACAATACATAATACAATACATAATACAATACATAATACACTACATAATACAATACATAATACAATACAAAATACAATACATAATACAATACATAATACACTACATAATACACTACATAATACACTACATAATACAATACATAATACAATACAAAATACAATACATAATACACAATACAATACATAATACAATACATAATACTATACAAAATACAATACATAATACAATACAAAATACTATACAAAATACAATACATAATACAATACATAATACAATACAATATGAAATACAATACATAACACAATACATAATACGTAATACAACACATAAGACAATACATAACATAGTACAATACATAACTAAATGCATAATACAATACATAACAATCAATAATACAATACATAATACGATACAAAATACAATACATTGTAGTGTACTATGTAATGTACTAAGTACAATACATAATACAATACATAATGCAATACATAATGCAATACAAAATACAATGCATAACACAATACATAATACAATACACAATACAAAATATAATACATTGTAGTGTACTATGTAATGTACTAAGTACAATACATAATACAATACATAATGCAATACATAATGCAATACAAAATACAATGCATAACACAATACATAATACAATACACAATACAAAATATAATACATAACATAATATATAATACAATGGAAAATACAGTAAAAAAAATACATGTATAGCAATACCTCCTCCATTTGCATTCCTATCTTTCCTGTATATGCTATAACCATGTGTAGATACTACTGCATCATCAAAGGAATTATCTAAGTGTGTTTCAGAGATGGACGGAATATGAACCTTTTCTGATTTTAGTAAAGTTGTCAATTTCATTAACCTTTTTTTTCAGTCTACATATGTCAATATGAGCTATTTGTTGTCCTTTTGGCATTAAATTCTATGGGCATATGATTACTGCTGACAATACCCTCAGAGCTAACAGTTTAAAGGAACAGAGATGAGGTTACTATCAGATCTATAACATAATATCCATTCATCAGAGAGAGACATCAGAGTTTGGCACAGACTTTTTAAACCATGTTTCAGTAATTATAAAAAATTCCCACATTGATTTGAGAAGCCAGAATTACAATAACATAATTTTTTATGAAATCAAAAACTTCTGACATTTACATGAGTTACTCTCTACTTCAGCACTGGTAACATACACTGCGTCACCACGGAACACCTCATGGATAACATGTACATTGACTCTATCTGTAACCCATGTCCCATACGGGATCCATCCCAAATTGTACCCTATTGTCTTTAGCAGGGATCATCAACTCCATTCAGCCGAGGGACATTTTTTTCTTCTTGAGCAGATGGTCAGGGGGCTGGAACATAATTACAAAAAAATTGTAGACTGAAATTGACCGGAAGAAGCCGAAATGTAAATAATATTTGATTCAAATGTAATCATTTCAAACTTAGCTTACATTTGTATATGATCAGATATAACAGATATCACTCCAGTGTTAATCTGCAAAATTGTAATTATTCACCTACCTCCTCATGCCTTTTGCACACAATGTATATAGACTCTTTTTTTTCTTTTTCTACTGTGTTATTGACTTGTTAATTGTTTACTCCATGTGTAACTCTGTGTTGTCTGTTCACACTGCTATGCTTTATCTTGGCCAGGTCTCAGTTGTAAATGAGAACTTGTTCTCAACTAGCCTACCTGGTTAAATAAAGGTGTTCTCAACTAGCCTACCTGGTTAAATAAAGGTGTTCTCAACTAGCCTACCTGGTTAAATAAAGGTGTTCTCAACTAGCCTACCTGGTTAAATAAAGGTGTTCTCAACTAGCCTACCTGGTTAAATAAAGGTGTTCTCAACTAGCCTACCTGGTTAAATAAAGGTGTTCTCAACTGGCCTACCTGGTTAAATAAAGGTGAAATAAAATAAAAAATAATAAAAAATATACACTGAGTGTACAAAATATTAAGAACACCTTCCTACTATTGAGTTGCACCCCCTACCCTCAGAACAGCCTTAATTCATTGGGACATGGACTCTACAAAGTGTCAAAAGTGTTCCACAGGGATGCTGGTCCAATGTTTACATCAATGCTTCCCACAGTTGTATGAAGTTGGCTGGATGTCCTTCGTGGTGAATGACCATTTGTGATAAACACAGGAAGCTGTTGTGCGTCACCCTTCTGAATGTTACACATAAACAATCCATGTCTCAATTGTCTCAAGGCGTAAAAATCATTATTTAACCTGTCTCCTCCCCTTCGTCTACACTGATTGAAATGGATTTAACAAGTGCCATCAGTAAGGGACTTTCATCTGAATTCACCTGGTCAGTCTATTTCATGGAAAGAGCAGATGCTCTTGTGGGAATATGCGTGGGAATCATTTGGAACAGATTTCCAAAATTAAAATCAATTGGAGCTGATTTGCTGGTGTTTTCACTGTACGTCCAATAATAAAAAATGTAATAAACACTTAAACGGGCCAATAAAATGACCTGGGGGCCAAATTCAACCCGCGGGCCACAGGTTTGGGAACCCTGCCCTATATAGTGCACCATATATGGAATCGGGTGACGATCCATGATGTCATGTTTGGATCAATACGTCTTGAGGAAGTGATCTAATTTTAACTGTCAGTATTCCTCCATTTCTCTACTGCCGTGTTCTGTTCACACTGAACTGTTTGATCTCTACTGCCGTGTTCTGTTCACACTGAACTGTTTGATCTCTACTGCCGTGTTCTGTTCACACTGAACTGTTTGATCTCTACTGCCGTGTTCTGTTCACACTGAACTGTTTGATCTCTACTGCCGTGTTCTGTTCACACTGAACTGTTTGATCTCTACTGCCGTGTTCTGTTCACACTGAACTGTTTGATCTCTACTGCCGTGTTCTGTTCGCACTGAACTGTTTGATCTCTACTGCCGTGTTCTGTTCACACTGAACTGTTTGATCTCTACTGCCGTGTTCTGTTCACACTGAACTGTTTGATCTCTACTGCCGTGTTCTGTTCACACTGAACTGTTTGATCTCTACTGCCGTGTTCTGTTCACACTGAACTGCTTGATATCACTGCTGTGTTCTGTTCACACTGAACTGCTTGATATCACTGCTGACTATCTTATCTCCCTCTTTTCTTCTGGCCTGGGGTGTGTAGAGTAAAGATGCTGGTATCAGGACTCTGGTTATGCTGGATGAGCAGGGAGGTAAGTCCTTATAGAGACACAATAATACACTCTAATATTGGACAACTGTACATGACTATATAAACTAAATATAATGTACTACGCTGTACTATGCTGTCCTACGCTGTAATGTACTGAACTCTATTTGCATAGTGCTAGCATACTATGTGCAGTTAGAAAGTTAAAAGTACCAGGGATTTTAAACTCTGTTATTTCTGTAATATATAATGTCTGAACTGTTTGCTGTCTTGCTTGTATCTTTGTCTTATAAGAGGTATAGTACATATCCTCAGTAGACAGTAACAATGAGCTGTAGTATTGAGGTTAACTGCTTGTTGACTCAATAGCGTATCTGAGAAAAAGCATGGTTACAAGAAACATGTGGCCTTGCGGTTCAGAGGTGAAGTTGTTAGTTGATAGCACATCCTCTTTACTGAGAGGACACACTGATCAGTTATACTGGTAATGACAAAACATCTCATTCACATGCACTCAAATGGGAGACCATTTGTAGAATCCCTGGGTTAAGGCTTTGGTTAAGGAAATGGAACCTTGTGGACGTGGATCAGATGGATAAGGTTGGTTAGGCAGGAGAAGCAGCTTGATAGTACTGGTTGGTTAGGCAGGAGAAGCAGCCTGATAGTACTGGTTGGTTAGGCAGGAGAAGCAGCCTGATAGGACTGATTCCTAGTGGCTGGTGATTTTAATGCAGGGAAATTGAAATCTGTCTTACCTAATTTCTACCAGCATGTTACCTGTGCAACTAGAGGCGAAAAATCTCTAGATCACCTTTACTCCACACACAGAGACACATACAATGCTCTCCGTTGACCTCCATTTCAGAAATCTGACCATAACTCTATCCTCCTGATTCCTTCTTAGAAGCAAAAACTCAATCAGGAAGTACCAGTGACCAGTACTCAGAGCATGCGCTGACTAGCTGGCAAGTGTCTTCACTGACATTTTCAACCTCTCCCTGACTCAGTCTGTAATACTAACATGTTTCAAGCCAACCACCATAGTCCCTGTGCCCAAGAGTGCCAAGGTTCCGATCTAAATTACTTTGAAAGGCTGGTCATGGTGTAACCGATGTGAAATGGCTAGCTAGTTAGCGGTGGTGCGCGCTAATAGCGCTTCAATCGGTGACGTCACTTGCTCTGAGACCTTGAAGTAGTTGTTCCCCTTGCTCTGCAAGTGCCGCGGTTTTTGTGGCGCGATGGGTAACGATGCTTCGTGGGCGTCAGTTATCGATGTGTGCAGAGGGTCCCTGGTTCAAGCCCAGGTAGGGTCGAGAAGAGGGACGGAAGTGAAAACTGTTACATTGATGCTGTTGACCCGGATCACTGGTTGCTGCGGAAAAGGAGGTGGAAAAGGGGAGTGAGTGTAACGGATGTGAAATGGATAGCTAGTTAGCGGTGGTGCACGCTAATAGCATTTCATTCGGTGACGTCACTTGCTCTGAGACCTTGAAGTAGTTCTGCTCTGCAAGGGCCGCTGCTTTTGTGACGCCCATGCTTTGTGGGTGTCAGTTGTTGATGTGTGCAGAGGAGCCCGGGTCGGGGCAAGAAGTTAAACTGTTACAATGGCCCACATCAACACCATCATCCCAGACACCCTGGGCCCACTCCAATTTCCATACCACCCCAACAGATCCACAGATCATGCAATCTCTATTGCACAATGCCCTTTCCCACCTGCTCAAAAGACACATATGTGAGAATGCTGTTCAATGACTACAGCTCAGCATTCCACACCATCATGCCCTCCAAGCTCCTCACTAAGCTAAGGACCCTGGGACTTAACACCTGCCTCTGCACCTGGATCCTGGACTTCCTGACGGGCCACCCCCAGGTGACACATCAGCACATCCACCATGCTGACTTTCAACACAGGAGCCCCTCAGTGGTGTTTGCTAAGTCCCATTCTGTACTCCCTGTTCACCAATGTCTACATGACTCCAACACCAACTTGATAGTACTGGTTGGTTAGGCAGGAGAAGCAGCTTGATAGTACGGGTTGGTTAGAAAGGAGAAGCAGCTTGATAGTACTGGTTGGTTAGAAAGGAGAAGCAGCTTGATAGTACTGGTTGGTTAGAAAGGAGAAGCAGCTTGATAGTACTGGTTGGTTAGGCAGGAGAAGCAGCTTGATAGTACTGGTTGGTTAGGCAGGAGAAGCAGCTTGATAGTACGGGTTGGTTAGGCAGGAGAAGCAGCTTGATAGTACTGGTTGGTTAGGCAGGAGAAGCAGCTTGATAGCACTAGTTGGTTGTATTAGGTTATTTATCTTGTCAGGTTCTTACCTTTATGTTGACCTCAATTGCTTCCATTCAGAATATAAAGCAGACTGAGAAGTTTAACTAGCACTAGTCCTGGTTGTATTGTAGGATATTTATCTTTCAGTCATGGTTGTCTCATGGCAGTTCCATTCAGTATAAAGCCAGACTCTTCAGTCATGGACCTTGTCTCAGTGGCAATAAGAAAGACAGTCCCAGCTCTTCAGTCATGGTTGTCTCATGGCAGTAAGAAAGACAGTCCCAGCTCTTCAGTCATGGTTGTCTCATGGCAATAAGAAAGACAGTCCCAGCTCTTCAGTCATGGTTGTCTCGTGGCAATAAGAAAGACAGTCCCAGCTCTTCAGTCATGGTTGTCTCGTGGCAGTAAGAAAGACAGTCCCAGCTCTTCAGTCATGGTTGTCTCGTGGCAGTAAGAAAGACAGTCCCAGCTCTTCAGTCATGGTTGTCTCATGGCAATAAGAAAGACAGTCCCAGCTCTTCCGTCATGGTTGTCTTGTGGCAGTAAGAAAGACAGTCCCAGCTCTTCATTAGACCTCTGAATAATGTTAGTATGGTAATGAACTAGGAAGTTACATTGTAACAGAAGCACACAGTCTTTCTAAACTAAGCATTCACAGCCCCTTCTGCATTCATTTGGACACAATGCAGTGTTTCAACATAAATGTATTTTGTAGAACACATGTTATGCCTCTCTGACATGTGGAGAAAGCAATCATATCAGCTCTATTCTTGGTATTTATATCTCCAACGTTCAGTGTGTTGCTCTCTCCCAGGTTCCAGCATGGCAGGGGTTTCATTTGTGTGTTCAACTCTATGGGACGGCTTCCTGCCCCCGGCTCGGTTCCACACATCACCTAATAGGCCTGTCAGTGGAACATATAGCCTTTCTCTCTGGCTTCCTGAGTAATGGTACTAACATCCCGCTCGCTGCAATCGTCACAACCACAGAGCAATCAATTCCCAGATTTAAATTACCTCAGCACCAGCGAGTCTAGACCAGGTGCCAGTGTTGA